>NW_015168680.1:112137-116100 GCF_001447785.1 Gekko japonicus
TTTCCAATTTTTCGGAAAAAAACAAAAAATCTTCAGGGGAAAAAACGGAAAAAACCCGTTTCCCCCCCCGAATTTTTCCGTTTTTTTTCCGGGCCTTCACATCTCTAGTTGAACCCTTGGGAGAGCAAGGTTTGGGGAGGGAAGAAACCTCAGCAGCAGTATTCCCTCTGGGTTAGTGTGAGCTAGCTCACAGTTTTTTTAGTGTCTGGCTCACACATTTTTCTCTTTGCTCAGGAAGGATGGCTCCAGAGCAAACTAATTTATGCAGGAACTAAATTGCTTGCTCACAACTTTAATGCCAGTAGCTCACAAAGTAGAATTTTTGCTCACAAGACTCCACAGCTTAGCAGGAGCATTGCTCAGTGGGGTATAATGTCATAAAGTCCATCCTCCAAAGGAGCCATTTTCTGCAGGGGAACTGATCTCTGTCATCTGGAAAGCAGTTGTAATTTTGGGTGATTTCCAGCCCCCACCTGGAGGTTGGCAACTCTACTTCCTCTGGAGGAAATTGATGTTTTGAAGAGTGGAGTCTGTGGCATTGTACCCTTCTGAGGTCCCTCCCCTCCTCAAACCCCACCTCCCTGAGCCTCCCCCCCCAATTTCTAGAAATTTCCTAATCTCTTTCTCTCCTTTTGGCAATCCTCATATCCTCTCCCGGCCTAATTCTCTCCTTCTCAGCCATTCACCAACCTACCTTTTATCTGCCTCCCATCTTCAGCTATATTTATTTGTTATTTACTTCATTTATACCCCACCTTTCTCCACAGTGGGGATCAAAGCAGCTTATATTATTCTTTTCTGCTCCTTTTTATCCACACAACAACTCTGTGAGTTAGGTTAGGCTGAAAGTATGTGACTGGTCCAAAATCACCCAGTCAGCTTCCATAGCAAGATGAGGATCTAAACCTGGGTCTGGGCAGACCCTAATCTGAAGCTCTAACTGCTACACCACACTGGCTTTCATAGGGTGGCTGCTTTTGAACAGTAGCAAGCAGCCAGGCCAAGTTGAGTCATGCTAATCAGGCCTAGTTTTGCCAACCTCCAGGTGGGACCTGGAGACCCCCTAGAATTACAACGGAACTCCAGACATCTGTCCCCCTGGAGAAAATGGCTGCTTTGGAAGATGTACTCTATTGCATTATACCATGTTGAGGCCTCTCCCCTCCCCAAACCCTGCACTCCTTAGACTTCATCACATAATCTTCAGGGATTTCCCAACCTGGAGCTGGCAACCCTAGCCAGGCCTGGCCCCAATGAGTTCTCCCCCAAAGGCCAAAATAGGGAAATGAGCACATGAGATTGAGTACAGCAAAAAGAATATTCATGCAGGACACATGTCATATGTGAAGCAACGCTTAGGCCTCCCTAGCGGTAAAATGAAATAACTTGTAGATGGAGTCAACCAGAAGGGGGCTTTTAATAGCAACAGTTGAATACCATTTTTACAAAGTGTATTTTAATAGCCTTACAATTCTCTAAGACCCTGTTCTTTCACTCTCATGCTTCATTCTCCCCCCCCCAAAAAAACACATGAGCCATACACGAGCAGGGCTGCCAAATGCCCCCGGGGGGAGGAATTCCCCCCACTTTCGAGCCCCGATTTCCGCTCCCGCGGAATCGGGGCCCGGGGGAAACCCCACCCCCGCTTGTGCGTCACCCGGAAGTGACGTCGCACGCTGGGGGCGGGACCACGCCATTTGAGGGGAAAACAAGTTCCTTGTTATGCAACAGACGTTCTGATAGGCACGAACAAAGAGTTTCCCCCTCAAATGGCGTGGCCCTGCCCCCAGCGTGCGACGTCACTTCCGGGTGACGCGTGCGCGCGCCTAAGACGTCGGCCGGGAGCCCCCCGCTCCCGGCCAAAAAACATTTGGCAACCCTATACACAAGAATATAAGAGAAGCCAATGGCCCATCCAGTCCAACACTCTGTTACACAGTGGCCAAAAATACCAGGTGCCAGTGACATTTAAAGATTTTCACACATTGCAACATTTGAGTCTTTGTGGGAATGGATATGTTCTCATCAAAATATATAACTATTTAAAATTGGGGGAGGGAAGGGACAGAAAAAGTGTTCATTGCTTTATATTTTTGACCCATTGCTTTGCTTGCTCTTGGAGGTAAAGCTTGCACAGATGAGTTGCACCCCAAAGTTCCATTCCTCTGGCTCAACAGCTCTTCTAGTGGTGATGGGGAAGGTGATTTATCTATTCATTCACCTCTTCTACTGTAGTCCCACCCAATAATGTTACTAAGGGTCCTTTGACACCCCCCGGAGCTCAGTGGGCTGCAGCTGGAAGGGGGCAGGCCAGAAGATCCCACTTCACCAGCTTCACTCCACTGGTGTTACTTTGAATCAAACCCCTGGTTAAAATCAGGCCATAAAAACATGGTAAAATCCCAGATATTTAATGATGAAACACTGATCCTCACAAATCATCTCCAGAGTTAGGCCAGGCAGTGTTTTGTAACTCCAGCCTTTAGTCATGTAGAGGATGTTACTATGAAATCATACTGTGAAGATGAGTCTTTCCTAGATGCTTTAACTGGAATTAGCTCTATCCATGTTGCTTGTACTCATATCCTAAAAGGCTTTGGCTGCAACCCTAAGATCACTTTCCCGGGAATAAACCCCATTGAATGAAATAGGGCATAATTCTGTGTAAATCTATTTAGGATTGTACCCTAAAATATTCTGTACTCAGGCCACTAAGATTTTTATGAGCAGTAACTCGTTCCTTGAACTGGACCCTGAAGCTAGCAGTTAACAGAACTGTACTAGTTAAAATCAGTAGAACATGCTTCTGTCTCCCAGTCTCTTAGGGTGGTGCTACATTTTGCAACAGCTAAATCTTACAAATGCATTTCAAGGGTTTCCTCATACAGAACATACTGTAGGAGAAGTAACACATCTCCTAGTTTCCAGGTCACAAAGCCTGTGTATGAGATGGAGATGCACAGTACACATAGCCAGAAAAACCTCTGTGTTACATTTTATAGGACAGACTAGAGATATAAAATTTCCGGAAATTTTGAAGCTCGGGAAAAAACCCGTTTTTTCCGGTTTCCCCCCGAAAAAAACTGAAATTTTTGGAAAAATTGAAAAAAATGCTACATTAGCACTTTTTCTTTCTTTGCCAGATTGAAAGTCATTCTGTTACTTTAGGAACATAAAATATGAGTATGGACAATTTTACTTGGCATGAAATTATCACAACTAGCATATTATTACAAACAGAATTTACTTTTTAAATAATATTTATTTGTAATTGTAACAAACGGAGCAACAATCTCCTAAACTGTTTACTTGTTTATGTGGAACAGACGGGGGGGGGGGGGGACCCCCCAAAAAAATTTTTTTAAAATCAAGAGAAAAAAATTTTTAATTTTTCTTCAGGGGGGGAACTCCGCAAAACAATTTTTTAAAATCCAGAAGTAACAATTATTCATATTTCCTCTCCACAGTATTAAATTTAAAAAAACCCCATTCTCATAAAAAGAACTGAAGAGGGGGGGAAGTGTATAGAAGGGAGTGTGGGACTAAGTTTCAATGGATAGGCATGAAATTTAATCAGAATCATTTTCTGAGCTGTAATTATCAGTATCACTTTCAGTCTCTGCTTCTTCAGCTACTCTGTTGTGTCTGTCATTATCACAGTTATTATGGACCTCTAAAAACTTGCCCGGATTGAAACAAGCTTCTCTACCCTTTCACACATCAGTTTATTTCTTGATTTAGTGTGAGTGTTTCCAAACATAGACCAGATTCTTTCACATGCTGCAGAAGACGGAGAAATCTGAAGAAGGCGAGAAGCAAGAGGAGTCACAGACTGTGTTGTGCAAAGACCTTGAAGCCACCATGTTGCAGGAGGAATATGTTCGGCAGAATCCCAGATTGCATTCCTGGACCAAATCCCTGAAGATGTTCTATATTCTGCAACATTTGAAAGTACCTTCCCAA
>NW_015168680.1:117997-150363 GCF_001447785.1 Gekko japonicus
GCTGACGTGCACGCCGGGGTGGGATTTTCCCCAGGGCCCGATTCCGCGGCGGCGGAAATCGGGCCTCCAAAGCAGGGGGAAATCCGCCCCCCGGGGGGAATTGGCAGCCCTAATTAAATTATTTACACAAAGGTTATAAAGATAAACTAATGTATCTAAATGATTCAGTGTTCTGGAATCAGATAAATGAAAACTCTAACCTTTTAAAAATAAGTATATACTTTCAGGTCCTTTTTGTTGCTCTGTATTTTCTTCCAATGCTTTGAGGCCTAGTGGAGCCTGAGTGCCAGAATACCTACTCACATGCAAAAACAAAACTGAAACATTTTCCTTTTCTTGTGACAATAGCACCTCCTAAAGGAAGAAATGCATCTTGTTCTTGCATTGAAGAGTTCAGTTGGTAAGGACTTGCTTGTCTTGTCAGTGCATAGAAATTAGATTAATCTAATACCATACAAAAAAAAAAGCCTCCAGAAAAAAAACGGAAAACCCCCCGTCCCCCCCCCCCCCCGAATTTTTCCGGTTTTTTTTTCTGGGCCTTCATATCTCTAGGACAGACTGCTGCTTCTGAAAACAGGTTCTGGAGCTAAACTGTGTATCAGATTTTAACCAGTGGGATATATTAGCAATCCAGTAGTCTGATGTACTTTATTAGCAAGAAGATGTACAGTAGTGGTTTCCCTTTGTATTATAACATCATGGCTGTTTAAATAGTGATAGTGTCTAGAGCTCTAATTTGAAACCCATTTCTCTGAATTAAAAATCATGGTAATCTGGTAGCCCTGTTGGCCTGCAGTAGAACAACTAGGTTCAAGTCCAGTTCCACCTTAGGGATCAACAAGATTTTCAGGGTATAAATTTTCGAGTCAAAGCTCCCTTCATCTGATACCTTTGTCAAATATGGTAATCTGGGTCTCACAGTAGTACATTAAAGAAGAGCCAGGAGTCCAGTAGAACCTTAAAGACTAACAAAATTTGTGGCAGGGTATGAGCTTTCGTGAGTCACTGCTCACTTCTTCAGAAATGGGGTTATACATTATTAGTGAGGAGGTGCAGCCTTCAAGGCAAGGAGAAGTGTTCTTTTTGGGCCCGCATAATATAATGTGAGATTTGTTAACTCTCCGTCCATTTTATTTCTCTCTTCTACCATCTGAAATTCCCTTGTAAATATATTGTCGCTGTGCTTTACAAGCTTGGAGTCTAAAATGCCTTCAGTGTGAAAAATCAAAATTGTGGGTTTGGGCTGTGCGACTTGAGGCATCTGAATGTCACGCTGCATGGGAGGAAATTGCATTCCTCCACTTTAATAGGAATGTGGGGATAATAAAGTTTAAATTTATAGTTGGCATAGGGAGAAGGTCGGCAGGTTGAAAAGAGATGAATTGGAAATTGACCCTCTTTCCTCATGTATTTTGAGTTAATTTATGGAAGTGTTAGACTACTTAGCCTTTTCAAGTAGCTGCCTTCACTGATAGATTTAGAGCTCTCAACTACTTTTGGAAAAATACAACCAAGGTTGACCTGTATGTCTTTGGACCAGGTAGTAAGTTTTCCTGAATATAATTTAGCAGCTCTGTTTCTGCATGTGAGTAAGAATATAAGAACCCTGCTGGATCAGACCAGTGGTCCATCTAGTCCAGCATCCTGTCTCACACAGTTGCACTGGAGAACCAACAGCCATGGTGTGGAGGCCTTCCCCTGAGTTGCCTCCTAGCACTGGTATTTAGAGTTTTACTGCCTCTGATTGTGGAGGTTCCATTTAGTCACTATGGCTAGTGGCCATTGATGAACCTATCCTCCATGAATCTATCTATTCCCCTTTAAAGCCATCTATGCTTGTGGCCATTATTCTCTGTGATAGTGACTTCTGCACTGTAATTATCTGTGTAATTTTGGCCATCCTGAATCTATTACCCATCAACGTCACTTTAAAAAAAAAATTTATTAACATTTTTATTATTGCATCCAAAGTAAATTAAGCCATACTTTCACCAGTAACAAAGATACAACTTCATGAGAATGCAACTCAATAACAGTTATAAACTAAATCAGTAAATATTACAACGTCACTTGATGCTCTAGAGTTCTAGTAGTATGGGAGAAGGAGAAAAAGTTTTCTGTAATCATTTTCTCCATCCCACGCACAATTTTATAAATCTTTTCATGTCCCTCCTTAGAATTAAGGGTAGATAACAAACACTTCTGAAGCCAACCAGAGTGCACAAAGTCCAACCATCTCTCCCATCTGCCCAATCCTGCAGGAGTAGACCCATTGTAGCGGGCAAAGAGCTATCTTGACAGGTCCATAACGTGAGCAGAGCTTACTCCCGCCTTTTCACAGGAAAAGGATCACAGAAGGGAAAAGTCCCATCTCGCTGGGCTCTCCAGAGGGCTGGAATCTGGTTTTTCTACCTGCAGCAACATTTTGCATGTTACCTTCTGTTTGTTTGCTTATAGATGGGCTGGATTTGGAAGATAGAAATTTTTTTTTGAAAACTTTTAATCAAAAGACATTGTTGTCTGTGTTAACCTACAATCACTGTTAGAAACTCCTGCAGTGCTTTGTTTTGAATGAAGATGGTGGCTTTAATATTACAGCTGTGGGACTCTTGTGCTTGATCTTGTGGCATACTGGCTGACAGGTTTGAGCTCCAGATCTCCCTTGAATTCTGAAATGATCAGGATTGTAAGATACAGGACTTTTAAACCAAATGATTACTGTTTCTCTTGCTAGTTGTGACTCCCAAGAACTCGAACCCTAGGCTTTAAGATATCCGAAGGCTTTTCCTACCTCTTGTAAGTTGTAAAGCGTTATCCTTCCAACATCTTGTGTTCTATGAATTGTAGGGATAGCATGCCGTATGGAGAAAGCTTTTTGAATTCTCCCCATCTATCATATAAAAGCGCTTGAGCAGAAACTATATGAGTGCTTATAAGGTCAGTTAACTTTCAGAATGCAATTGTCTCGGACTGATGGACAGAAGCCGCACTGTTTATCTCTGGGTTAAGGAGCAGATATTTATTCACTTTGGGGGAAATACTTGTTTTTATGTTTGATTTGGTTTTAAATCAAAGCAAGGTTTGGACTTCTGACTGAAAAGTGCTAGAAGGCCCAGCTGTGTATTACAGTGTAACTTCAACAGCTGTCCTGAAATTTACTTTGACAGCTGATCTGCTGCAGGCATGTTGGAGACAAGGAACAACTTCTTCTGCACCGGCTGCACATAAAGTCAAGTGTGTACTCCCCCCCCCCCCCCCACAATACAGCTTGGCTGAAAACAAATAAAGTCACGAATGGCATCTCTCCTCAGTGGTGCAAACGATCGAGTAGAGTGTGCATCGGGATGATGATGTTATAGTTATTATTTCCCAGTGATTATTTTTATGATGCTTGATACAGGTTTTGAAAGCGTCAATGACAGTGGTAATGAGTGAGCTCTCGGCTTTCCCTTCTATTTCCTTCCTTCTGTTTGACTAGCAGTTTAAGTCCTCTGAGTCAGTTTGATTCTGGACAAGAGGGGAATATTTTCTAACCACTGAGAGGCCCTTCCTATAGTTGCTATTTTTATGTGGTTTTTAATTATCTGGTATTGATTGTATCTTTGTTGTATGGCTGTTTCCCACCTGGAGTCCTGACTTGTCAAAGAAAAGGTGGGCTAGTCAATGGTTTAAATACATTCTATTCTTGGGAATTTATTTGCTGCCTCTCCAGAAATCTGCTTGAGGTGGCTTACCCCTAAAGTAATAAAATGTAAAAACAAGCCAGGGTAAAAAGCCTAAAACAAATACTGGGCAGCCTAAAAGGATATTGATAAAACCAGAACAGAGGGAAAACCCTTTTAATTAAAAGCCTTGGTAGAAAGGAATGTTTTGTCCTGGTCCCTAAAAGAAAGTACAATAGGCACCAAACCAACCCTTGAGGGGGAAGGCATTCCAAAGGTGAGGTGCCACTGCAGAAGAAGCCCTGTCTCTTGTTGCCATACACCTCATCTCTGTAGGCAGGGACTTGGAGAGCAGGGCTTCAGAAAAGGGTCTTAACTGGCAAGCTGAATAGAAGGGGAGGAGGCTGTCCTTCCAGTTGTCTAATGTCAGAGATTTCCCTGCTTTTGATGATGTTTTATCATGCCTTCTTAGCTGCCAGAATGACTACTCAGCCACCTCTGTGCTCCCAAATGATTTGGAAAGTTTGGAAAGTTAACACATGCCCACATTTAGCTCTGAAGGGAGAAGAGAAAATGGGGAGGAGGAGGAGGAGGACACACCCATAAAAATGTTGTCATGAGTGGGATGGGGGAGGCACAGTTGGATTAATACCACCTGGCTGTTTGGTGGGCAGAGGCATGGGGGAGGAGAGGCAGTTTTCACAGGAACTTGAAGTGGAAACAGCCTCAGGTCAGCGAGTTTCCTTTTTAAACATCCCCCCCCCCAACACTGTGCAACTGTTGTCTGTCCTGCAGACATGGTGTTGGGGGTGGCTTTTGGGGGGAGGGGGGGATTCACTCCTTGTTTTGAATTGGCGCCTGTACAAAAGGAAGGCGAGTGAGCAGAGGAAGAGTGTAAGGGAGGATTAGCTAGTAGCAGAAGGGACAGCAAAAGAGAGCACTGGTGGTCCAAGCCAGGCTTTTTGGAAGTCAGTGCTGAAGAGGAAGCTTATGGAGTGTCATTCTGAGCAGAGAGGTGCCACAGAAGAGGGGGCAGACCGGAAGAGTCAAAGTGGGACCATTCCAGATGAGCTTGTTGGGGATGGAGAGAGACAGGTGATCACTTAACATCTAGCTTAGAGAGAAATGCAGTCTTGCATTAAGTACAAGTTCTTGATGGTGAAGCTGAGGGTGGTCAGGAGCTTACAAGAGTCACACTAACGTTTTAAGCCAAACAGAATTCACAGTGCTTGGAACTGATCACAGCACCTCAAAATGTATTTGTTTTCGCAGCGGCTTCTTCGACTGCTTTGAATTCTGGGCTCCTTTCAATTTCATTAAAATGTCAGAGAAGCATTAACCAGTTGATTGACGGATGTGCGATGTAAGTCTTTGAGCTGGAAAGCCCAAAGGAACTTCTTGCACATGTGTTGTATTGCCTGGGTTTTCTAATTGAAAAATACCTCACATCCATGAATGAAGGTGACACTTATAAATAAAGAGTGTGCCGGAAGCCTGGAAGGAAAAGGATGCTAAAATGGTGGTCCTGGCAATCGCCCATTGTGGGGGAGCAGTGATGCTCTTCATGTGATCAAGCATTTATTACTGAACTTGCCTTACTAATCTGTAAGCTTAGAAAATTCTTTCACATGCACTTTGCTAATAAAATATGCTCATTTTACTTGCTTGGTGGTATGTCCTAAGGTACGACCATTGATTCTAGGGAACAGATCATACTTAGGAAGTAGGTTCACATAGTATCTCAGACTCCCCTCGTATGAATAATTGTCTATCTGTGATAGATGTGGGCTGAGAGCGGCTGTATCTTTTTCTTCATTTCAGTATCCGTCCATGTTAGTGTCAAGCATATAGCTACAGGGACACATGTGGGCAATGCCCACCTTAGAAATATGCCATGCCTCCTTCCTGAACTTGTCGCTTTTTGTTTTTTAAAATGTCTCTGGTTCTTTTTGCTGTGGAGATATAAGGGAAAACTTGTAAGCAGTGTTTTCCCCCCAGGGGTTGCCAGGGAATGAGGGCAGGGGGAGAAGAAAGCTGGAGTGAATCAGTGTTAACGCTTTACAGACCAAGTATGGCATGCTGTGTCTCACAGAATCCTTTCTCCCTGGGTCCTTTGCTTCAGTCTTGTTTGTTTTTCTCCTCTCTGATGTCCAGATTGACAAGTGAGAATGTTGCACAGGAAAGCTAATTGAGATTTATACTCACTGGGTGTTGCCTCCTGCACCTGAATTTTAAGATTTGCTTCAGGCAGGGTATTTTTGTTTTTATTTTCCTGGGGGAACAAGGCAGAATGGAGTTCCGGAACCTCTTTGGCAAAATTCTTTTTAAAATGTTTAAAAGTTCATGAGTTTTCAGTATACAGATTGAGAATTTCATTTCCCTTTTGAGAGTTCTGGCAGCTCTTTCTTCGATATAACATCACCGTGTTCCACTCCATGACATCAGGGCTCAACCGGTGAGTCTCAGAGTTTGAAATGATGGGGACTGTGACGTCCTCCTTATTGGGGAGGACTGGTTTTTCTTTAAAAGTTCTCTTTAATTTGTTTAACAGGGTAGAATCTGCTGCCACCAGGAAATGTTAAGGATTTCCAAACCTTTATGCTTTTACTTTTACTCTTACTGGTTAGGTAGACCGAGTTCAAGGCTTACGAGGAAATATGTGGTCCTGGGAAGTATTTCTTTCAGAGCTGGTATACTTGAATGAAAGAGGATTTATTAAAATAAAGCATGAATAAGAGGGTAGTACAATGTAACTAGTAATGTGTAAATACTGAACAGTTTCTTTGGTATCCCACACAATCTTCTCTCTCACTGACAGATCTTTGCATGTAACACTGTAACACTTGTTTATCTCAATGCCATATACGTTTACTGTTCCACTCCAGTCTGTTATGACACACAGACTTTCCTATAACTTTTCTTCACTTAAACTTTACTTTACTTTACTTTTCCTAACCCCTCCCCCTCTCTGTCAACCACCAATCATACCATACTTGCCTCTCTCAACCACTCTAGTCTATCACAGCCATGCAACCAAACTTTTAAAGACACACACACAGAAACAAGGAATTGTTACAGGGACCTATAATGTATACCCCCCCAATGTATTTATGACCCCTCACCACAAAATTCTGGCTGTGGGGCCTGTTCAGTAAATGCCTGTTCTCCGATTTTTCCCCATTGAGGAAAAAACCAAGTAGAAATAACTAAATAAATGTACAGTAGATGAAGAAGAGCCCTCAGCTGTAACAATGCTTCAGCATAGACCAAATGCAAGAGCATGGTTTGTTTTAACTGTGTTTAATTTGTTAAACCAGGATTCAGCTTGTGAATGATCATTCAAATCTGTTTGGCTCAGCAAATGCTGATTTTGCTGCATTTCACTCTGGCTGCACACCGCTGTAGATGGGGAAAGTGCGTGTACATCACTGGGGGGAAAGCCAGGATTAAGACAGGCTGTCTGCATTTGTACATCATTAAGACTAGCTGTGGTTAAGAAACCAGCTTCAGACCACAGTTCCAGATCGTGATGTGACAGATCTTACCTAACCAGATTAGTTGAGTGTCCCACACTGAGTCACTTCCTCTACTATAAATTTAATTAAAATATAGTTCTGTGTTATGTCTGGGGGAGGATTCTCCAGCAACAGCTCCTGATATGAGAATCAGGATATTAGAAGAACATGCATATATTTGTTTTCCACCTGTGATTCTCTGTGCCCTGTTGAAGCCAGCGTGGTATAGTGGTTAAGAGTGACACTCTAATCTGGAGAATCGGGTTCGATCCTACACTCCTCCGCATGAAGCCAGCTGGGTGACCTTGGGTTAGTCACAGCTCTTTCAGAGCACTCAGCCCCCCAAAAAGTCTAGCTCGCCATCTAGTGGAGAACTTAAGGATTTCCTGGCTATACTACACACAATGCATATAATCACTAATTAGTTTCCTGTTGAAGAGCTTTTAGCTGTCTGACTTTCTTGACCCTTGAATCTATGCATAAATGTGTGAAATCGTAAAATGACATCTCTGGCCTTCTGTTTCCCTGTCACCTCCACGCAATTTATTTTATTAGTTGCACTAGGTTTTTCTGTCATGTTTGCTGCTACAAGTTTCACCAGTATTTTTCTAGACTGCTTGCAGCAAAATAAATACACTTCTTTAAAGCACTTTGTCATGCAGAGAGTTCTTTCCAATTCCATGCTTTTAGCTCTAATAAAGCTAAGGCTTTGCTTCATAAGTTACTGAATTAAATGAATTTCATTTAGAATAGAATCTCTTCAGACTGCGCTGCTTAGATTTTTAAATTAAGAGTGTACTTGAAAATATTGTTTTAAATTACTTTACTGAATGGCTGATACAAGATTCTGTTTACGTTTCAAACAGTTCCATACTGCATATTTTTATACAGTTCTTTTTATCAAAAGAAACACATGCAGAGTGCTTTCATATCAAGTACAATAATAATTTTTAGGGGCCTGATGGAAGATTCTCCATTGCATTCATATTCTTAAGTACAGCTGGAAATATTGAAACTTGTTTTTGAAAAGAGGTGAATTTTCTGTTATATCTTCCTAAAGCTTCATATATTGGCATCTGTCAGTTTATATTCTGACCAGATGCACAAACATTGATTTGCATGTTTTAATCAGTTTGAATAGGGATAGACAACAATGTGGAATCAAATTAAAGTGCTGGCATTCTGGTACAATTTATTTCCATAGGCCAGACAGGAACTGAATTTTGCTGCCATCTCTGCAAATATTTGAACCAGAGCTAAAAGAGCAACTTTATTTTCCAACAATACTTCAAAGAAATTATAATAAAACAAATTTCAGCCTCTGAAAGAACTAGGCAGGTGCTCGATAAACCTTCTATGTTTGTTATGTGCCCAACAGAGCCGAAGAGAAAGAGAGAAAGGAGGTGATTGGGCAGTTGGAAGTGAATAATTCATGGTTGGTAAATTGCCAGTGCAAATCTAAGCAAAGTTACACCCTTCTAAGTTGTTTGGCATCAGTGTGCTTATAAGGGGTGTGGGATTGCAGTGTGCATTTGCTTTTGTGGAGTACAAGTTGTGCCACTCAAGAAATAAGTGACAATTAAAAAAAAACCCCACCAGGGCAGGGAGGTGGGAGGATATTGCTGGGTGACAACCCAAGGGATAGCAGAATTATCTCACATTCAAGAATATAAGGGGGGCACATAGTCTTGCTTCTAAGCTCTCACTTGTGAACACTGCCACAAATTGAATGGCAGTACTGGGGTTAATGAAGTGGTATCATCATCTCCATGTCAGTTAATGTGAAAGATGCACAAGATAGACTTCAGGCCACTTTCCCTTGAGTCAGCTTGTATTATTAACTAGGGAGAAACATCGAGGTGGGTTGTCTTGCATGTTACCGGTATGTGCAAAATCTCTGACTCACTTCAAAAACAACGACTGGGCACCACCATGACCTACTCTAGGTTTGTACGCACATGGTTTCCGTGGCTGCAGTACATGACAGAAGCTGAACTTCTTCCCACTAACACTTCTTAATCTTCTTTGCTTTTCCTCTAGCTTTCTACTGTACACACTGAGTTACATATAAAAATATTTTACATCTAAGATCCAGACCTAATCCAGTACTCACACTTGCCTTACTGACAGAGGTAGCATAATTACCAGCACTTCTTACCCTTTCTAATTGGTTGATAAATGTTCAAAAAAATGTTAAAATAGTTTTTACTGCTACATAATAAGCTTTTGATGCTACTTGATCCTTATCTCTTGTTGTTGCTCGTTTAATGCTTTTGATGTTCATTGTTGTTAATGATGATTTAAAAACAAATAAAATATATTTTAAAAAGATTTTTCATTGAGTTGTGGGGTGCAGTGGCAATGTGATCTCTGTATTTTAATATTTTGGAGGAGGAGGAGCAAGATGATGATGTCAGAGGAAAGGGGGCACACATATATTTGGCACCGGGATATTTAGGATCTTGATTGCAAACTGTAGGATGACATTAGATTAATCTTGTCTTTCAAGACCAGCTGGTTTAGGTAAATCCTTGTTTGAGACAAACAGTGGAGAGTGCTGAAATCTGGGTACCCTCTTTTAGCCTTAGATTTCAAGGCTGATAACATGATTTTAAAACTCTTAGTCATGCCTAACACCAGTGCAATCCAAAGGCACTTTCCTGAGCGTAAGCCCCATTGAACAGACCCGAGTGAGACCGCTGTCTTATCAGTGGCCTGTGGGTTTACTTGTTCCTCTCCCGCTTCCCCCTCTTCTATCTTTTCTTTGGGAATTGTTTAACTCTGTTTTGAATCCAGGTTTTGAAGCTGGCTTGCAAGCTGTGGTTAGCGTTACATGTAATGCTGCACCATGATTAATACTGACAAGTGGAGGTGTCTATATTTGCAAGAGGCAGTGTCCAGGTCAGAGTGCTCTGTGATTGTGTTAAGTCTATGGTAGGGTCTATGGACCCTGATCCAGTGACCCCTGTTGTGATTCTGATGCGCATCTTCACAGCTCTTGCTCATACAAGTTTCTTGTCTTAACAGGAGCATTAAAAGGATTCAGGCAAGCATTGCCTGAACAAGAGGCTATTTTTGTGTGTAAACATATATCACATTTGCGTTCATAACATTTATGCATTGTCTTAAAATGTTATCCACCTAGAGTCTTCAGGGAAATACAGTAGATTAAAAAAAGTTATGTTGATAGACACTGGTAGCTCTCAAATTTGTGGTTGACGTCTTAAAGGTTTCTGCATTTTACAAACAGCTAGATTTCAAGGAGCTCTGCACAAACCACTCTTTATCAAATAAGTGGATTTGTAATTTGTTGGTTTACCAAGATGTTTGTGAGCATCATTAGTTTAGATTCACACCTTGAGAGGCACTTCAGTTGTACGCTGAATGAATGTAAATACCAACTCTCTTCATAGCTACTCTAATGAAGAGGGTTAAGTGCATTGTTTTAAAAATGTTGCTGCTATTGACAGCTTGTTCATTTTGCTTTAGTTCGGGCTGTAAATAAAAGGTGCTTCATTTACATAAGCCTGTTAAATGGTATTCTCAGGAGGGAAGTACTAATAATTTCAGTTTGCAGTGTTTTGACAGCTGATCCATTTACAAATGAGTTTGCCGAGAGCGGGTGGAGGAAAGGTATGACTTGTTCAGGGCATGCAAATAGCTTCAGAACTTCCATAGTTTGTCAAAATGGACAGCTCTCGCCCTCTGAAAATCTATAGGTGTTTCTGGGACAAAGGAGGCTTTTAATATTCTGGAAGAAGAAAGAATGGAGGTGATTTGTGCAAGCTCAAGGCTGTCTTGGCAGGGCAATTAATTGAAATATCTTAACCTATCTGTGGCTTTCCTTACGGGAGGAATGCAACTCAGGTCATCCATTAAGTATCTGTAGCAGGCCTGAATGACTTGTAACTCAGCCAGCGGAACTATTCCCCCCCCCCCCAACTCCTGGAAAATACAAAATTCATCACCAGCACCATTCCACCCAAAGGGACATATTTTAAAGATCATTATTTCAACCAGTTGCCTTGCTTCTGTTTTAACTTGGGCATTCATTTAGCAGCTTCTTGTGGGACGTTCTAGTAGTGCAATCCTCAGCCACTCAAAGCAGGCCTGTGTAACTAGTGAGGCACCATGTGGAGCAAACTAGCCATGTTTGTATGCCAGCTCTCCAGGGGTTCTAGAAATCTATTTTTGCATCCCACCAGGACTTGCAAAACTAAGGGAGCTTCCATTCTCTCGGCAGGCTGGCACACAGAGCTGGTGGTCTCATTAGGCCTGCTGTACTGTTACAGTGTATCGAATGTAGACTTTTAGAAGGCATTTCCTCCTCAATAGACGTTAAAGATGCCTGCCCTGGCCAGACAAAATGACCTATTCGGTGGGTTTTAACATGTATTACTCATGCTGCATTCAAGAAATCCTTGGTATTCCCACCATCAGGCAGCAAGTGGTACCTGAGGGTGTGTCATTTCATTCCTCCTCCACTGATTAACTGCAAGGATGCTCTCATCCCTCAGATTCAAGGGTGGCATTTCTGGGTCAGGTGGTGTGATTTATATGCAGGCTAGAGTCCTGACATGTGCTTATTTAAAACATTTCTACTTTAAAAAAATTAGGGTCAGACCACACTAGGCTCACTGTTTTTACTACCTGCACCTCAAACCCAAGAACAGTCTTACATGGGTTGTAGTCTGTGAAAACTAATGTTAGTTTTTGAGGTGCCACAAGGCACACACTCCCTCCCTCCCTCCCTCCCTCCCTCCCTCCTTTGCTGCAGCAGATTACAATGGCTGCCCTCTGTAAACCAATCCAAGACTAATCGTTTGACAGCTATCAGTTCCATGAACCTGGGGTATGAAACAGGGGGGGGTCTCTTTACCCTCTCCATTACTTCGTATTGTTTTTTTGGTGTTACTTTCTTGAATACTTAGGTTTATTTTACCATTGTCTTCTGCAATGAGAGCCAGACAGTGTCCTTAGACTCCCTGTAAGAAATATTACTGCTCTCATTGCATAATTAATCTCCACAGTTTGCTGTCATGAGATGTAGAGAAGGGTTTAGACTTGGTTATTTAGTCACTTCCCTCTTCTCTAAGGAGTTCAGGGCAGTGTATATTGTTTCTCCCCTCCCCATTAAGTTTATCCTCAGAATAACCCTGTGAGGTAATTTTGACAGAAAGATAGCAACTGGCACAAGGTTGCCTAGTGATCTTTGTAGCAAAATGAGGATTATCAGTGTCTTCAGTCCTAACAACACATTCTAATAGTCACTACAGCATGATATGATAAACGAATGTGGGAGTTCTTGGTGTAAACATTGCCTTCTTTTCACAGTAAAAAGTACTGGGGGAAGTTGACATCTGAGTCCAAGAGATTATTCCCCATCTCAATTCAGGGAGAAAGGAAGGGGGGAAGAGGAGTGTTTTCTAACCAGCCTGCATCCATTTAAGGCCAAAGGGGGCAGAAATGGGTTCTGGTTCAAATATCAGTAAGATGAATATTATAGTTCAAAATAGCTTTCGAAAGCACATTCAGGAGTGTGTCAGAATTGAATATGTGTGAAGTATGTTACAGTTCAGTTGTAAACTAATTTAACTCTGTGTAAGCATAAATACAGACTTTTAAAAAATGCAAAAAGAAGAGACTTGGTGTGGCGAAATGAAAGGGCCAAGGTCATGAACTCATCTCCCCAGAAAGAGTTAAGCAAGTGGCCAGGGTGTGGCCACAGGGTCATCACATGGGTTGCAGCTGGGCAATTAACTGGAGAAGGTATCCCATTGGGCTACCTAATCAACCACAGCTTTTAGGCAGAGACTTGAGGATGCTCATGGAGAGAAGCTGGGAGAACTGGGAATAGGCAGTCTTGATGACACATGGAAGGGAAGTGGAACCAGGCGGCCAGAGCAGGGAGTGCAGGAACTTGTCTGTGAAATACGGCTGTACAGGTGTGCCAATAAGGGGCTGTGAGTTGAACTTACCAAGTTTGCTCCTCACTACCAGAGGGATGGCTGGGTGACACCTACCTGACCTTCTACAATGCCCCACCCTTCTTCTCTCCCCAGGCAGGGGACCCAGAGACTGTATTCGGGAACACTGAAAACACTGAAGGAGTAAGAAGTATCTATATATTATACCCTTGTATAGGCAATGTGGTTTTATTAGATGTTTAAAAGTGTAGGACTTCATTTGCAACTTGTGTAACTTTTTTTCTCTTTCTTTTTGCCTGAGAACATTCACAGACTGTGCAGTCAGTGTGATGAATTCAAATGATTGCATAACTGTAAAATATTGTTTGGTTGGTGTGAGGACTGCAAATGAAAACAAAAGCAGGGACAGGGGAATAGTTCTGTAGGAAGAGTTATTTCATATTGCTTGAATGGATTTGGAAAGAAATATCTAACAATTGTGTTGCCTTAAAGTAATAGCAATATATATTACAAAAGAAGGAATATATATAGAGGATTGCATTCAAGCAAAATTAAAGTTCTGCACACAGGCAGTCCAGATTCTGCACCAAGAAAAATACAGTTCTATGTATTATGCAAATAGTGTTGATTTGCAGAATTGCTCTTAGTTTACGCAATTCAGCTTAGATTTCCAGGCCAGCATCACATGTTTTTGTAACAATCTAAAGGTGTTGAATCATTTGTTATGAGGGCTGGATGTGACATAAATGTCATTTTGTCAGGCCAGGCCCTGCGTGTCATAAAATGTAGCACAAGGTACTGGAGATATAAATTTTATAAAGGTGATTTCTGATGTCGAATGGCAATAGGAGGTGAATGACAATAGCAGGCTTGATTGGATTTGGTGTGATATGCAGAGGGGTAATAGGCTTGGAGATACCAGCATTGGTAATGAGACAGGAAACCTAGGTCTCAATTCAGTCCAGGAGGCCATATGTTTGACAACTCAAGGGCAAATTGTGCTAGGCATTACACCTTATCTGTGGAGGTGGTAACCAGGATGGTGCCCTTTGCCATGAGGAAGAATGTAAACTGGCCCTTAGAAAATCTCCAGTAACATCTTAAGTACCATCACTTTTTAAATGAATGGAACTCTGTAGATGTGTTTTTGTAAAAATCCCTCAGGGTAACATCTAGATTAGATGACTGCAATGGATAAACAAGTGGCAGCGGTGGCCAGGGGCACCTTTAAGCAGCTTTGGTTGGTGAGCCAGCCATGGCAGTTTTAGGGCAGGAAAGATCCTGCCAGTGTGGTGCATGCCTGAGTAACATTAGATGACTGCAATGCACTCTTTGTGGGGCTTTCCTTGAAGACTATTCAGAAGCCACAGTTGGTACAGAATGCTGCGGCCAGAATGCTGGCAGGAGTGGGTCATAGGGACCACATCACTCCAGTCTTGTTCCATCTGCACTGATGCCTAGTTTGCTTCCAAGCCGAATTAAAGATAGTGGTGTTGACTTTAAAACCCTATATGGCTTGGGGCCTAGGGTTGTCAGCATCAAGGTGGGGCCTGGAGATAATCTGGAATTACAGTCAATCTCCATACAACAGAGATCAGCTCACCTGGAGAAAATGGCTGTTTTGAAGGATAGACTGTATGTTCGTTCTCTCATTCTCATTGTTGTTCCCCCCCCCCCTTCCTCCTCTGACCTGCAGGTCTTGAGTAGGGTGGATTGTATGGCTTCACATCAAGTGGGGAATCAAACCTGGTTCTCCCAGATTAGAGAACATAAGAACATAAGAACATAAGAGATGCCAATGTTGGATCAGGCCAAAGGCCCATCCAGTCCAACACTCTGTATCCCACAGTGGCCAGAAATACCAGTGCCATCAGGAGGTCCACCAGTGGGGCCAGGACATTAGAAGCCCTCCCACTGTTGACCCCCCCCCAAGCACCAAGATGACAGAGCATCACTTGCCCCAGAGTCCCTATCTATACCTTGTGGCTAATAGCCACTGATGGACCTCTGCTCCATATGCTTATCTAATTCCCTTTTGAAGCCGTCCATGCTTGTAGCTGCCACCACTTCCTGTGGCAGTGAATTCCAAGTGTTAATCACTCTTTGGGTGAAGAAGTACTTCCTTTTATCCGTTCTAACCCGACCGCTCAGCAATTTCATGGAGTGCCCACGGGTTCTTGTATTGTGAGAAAGGGAGAAAAGTACCTCTTTCTCTACCTGCTCTTTCCCATGCATAATCTTATAAACCTCAATCATGTCACCCCTCAGTCGTCGTTTCTCCAAGCTAAAGAGCCCTAAGCGCCTTAACCGTTCCTCATAGGGAAAGTGTTCCAACCCTTTTATCATTCGAGTTGCTCTTTTCTGCACTTTTTCCAAAGCTATAATATCCTTTTTAAGGTGTGGTGACCAGAATTGCACACAGTATTCCAGATGAGGTCGCACCATTGATTTATATAGCGGCATTATGATATTGGCTGATCTGTTTACAATACCCTTCCTAATAATCCCCAGCATAGCATTGGCCTTCTTTATTGCAGTCACACACTGTCTCGACATTTTCAGTGAGTTATCTACTACAACTCCAAGATCTCTCTCTTGATCTGTCTCTGCCAGTTCAGACCCCATCAACGTGTATTTATAGTTAGGATTTTTGGCTCCAATGTGCATCACCTTGCACTTGGCCACATTGAACCCCATTTGCCATGTTGACGCCCACTCGCCCAACTTTGACAGATCCCTTTGGAGTGCCTCACAATCCTCACTGGTTTTCACCACCCTGAACAACTTCGTATCATCCGCAAATTTAGCCACTTCACTGCTTACTCCCAACTCCAAATCATTAATGAACAAGTTAAAAAGCAGTGGACCAAGTACTGATCCCTGTGGTACCCCACTGCTTACACCCCTCCACTGGGAGAACTGCCCATTTATACTCACTCTCTGTTTTCTATTAATTAGCCAGTTTTTGATCCATAAAAGGACTTGTCCTTTTATCCCATGATTTTTGAGCTTGCTTAGGAGCCTTTGATGAGGAACTTTATCAAAAGCTTTCTGGAAGTCAAGGTAAACAATATCTATTGGATCCCCCTTGTCCACATGTTTGTTCACCCCCTCAAAGAACATTAACAGGTTAGTGAGACAAGATCTTCCCTTACAGAACCCATGTTGAGTCTGCCTCAATAGGTTTTGTTCATCTATGTGCCTACTAATTCTTTCCTTAATAATGGTTTCCACCAATTTACCCGGTATCGACGTCAGACTGACAGGCCTGTAATTTCCCGGATCTCCTCTGGAACCCTTTTTAAAGATGGGAGTGACATTAGCTACCTTCCAGTCCTCAGGAATGGAGGCTGATTTTAAGGAGAGATTACATATTTTTGTCAGGAGATCCACAAGTTCACAATTGAGTTCTTTCAGAACTCTTGGATGTATGCCATCTGGGCCTGGTGATTTATCAGTTTTTAAGTTGTTTATCAGTTTTAGGACCTCCTCTCTCGTCACCTCAATCTGACTCAGGTCTTTCAACACCCCTCCCGAACTCAGCGGCTCTGGAGTGGGCAAGCACCTCTCATCTTCCACAGTGAAGACGGAGGCAAAAAATGCATTTAGCTTCTCAGCCATTTCCCTATCATCCTTCAGTACTCCTTTTACCCCTTGGTCATCCAAGGGCCCCACTGCCTCCCTGGCTGGTTTCCTGCTTCTAATGTATTTGAAGAAAGTTTTATTGTTGGTCTTTACATTTTTTGCTATATGCTCCTCATATTTCCTTTTTGCCTGCCTGACTACAGACTTGCATTTTATTTGCCATAGCCTGTGTTCTGTTTTATCAGCCTCACTGTGACTAGCTTTCCACCGCTTAAAGGAATCCTTTTTACCTTTTACAGCTTCCATTACTTTGTTTGTTAACCATGTAGGCTTTTTCTTATACCTGTTTGTGCCTTTCCTAACCTGCGGAATATATTTTATTTGAGCTTCTAGAATTGTAGTTTTAAACAGTTTCCAAGCTTCCCCAATGGTTTTGACCCTTTCTACTTTTCCCTTCAGTTTCCTCCCCACATGTCCCCTCATATCAGAAAAATTACCCCTTTTAAAGTTAAAAGTGGTTGTGTGAGTCTTTTTGGCCAATTCCCTATTTGTACAAATGTTGAACTCAACAACATTATGATCACTGTTCCCAAGCGGTGCAATCACTTTTACATCTCTCACCAGGTCCTTAGTGTTACTTAGGACCAAATCAAGGATCGCCTCTCTTCTGGTAAGTTCTGTGACCATCTGCTCCATAGTCATTTAGAGTGTCTAGAAACACAATCTCTTTTTCTTGACTAGAACACATATTGACCCAATCAATGTGTGGGTAGTTAAAATCACCTATTACGAGATAGTTTTTTTTGTCTATATGGTTGGTTACAGGGACATATGGAACTATGGAACAACCTGTCTGTGTTAGAGCTTAAAAATGCAAAGTTTTGTTTCCCCCCCCCTCACATTTGCTGGTGTTACATATACCTCTGTTCACCCCTATTTCTAAACGTTTCTTTAGTCATCAAGCAAAAAACACTGACTTGTCCGTATCTTGTAATTTGCTTCCTTTTTTTGTGAAAATAAACATTCTGGTTTACATTGGTATGGTTTCCCCACCCTCGCACATATCTCTGTTTAATTGTTTAGAGGATAGATTGTTTTACCTAGCATTTATCTGCAGCACACAACCAATCCCTTCTGAATCATTTACTCATACGGTTGAGCTGACATCTACAGATGTTTTAAAAGTATCATAATTGTTTAGCACTATGTAGAGCAAGCAACCATCCCTTCAAAAATGTGTTGTTCTGTGTTGACTTATGGAAGTTTTAGAGTACCAAGTTAACTTGTTTGGAATGGGGGGGGGGGGCGATTAGAAAATATATTTTCTCCAGATTTTGAATTTGCTATGTACATATAATTTTAAGATTGAAGAGCAAGGCACTAAACTTAGATTTTAGTAAACTGGCTGAATGCTTGGTAGAAAAATGAGGACAGTTTCTTTTTTGTATTTTTTTTGTGTGTGCACCTGGAAGATATGGTGACCTCTGGTGACTGACCCCTATTGGGTCCTGGAGGATATTCAGAGCGGAGGCTGAATAAAGCCTGCCCCTGCCTCTCGGCTCTGGTATTCCAAGGAGGTCTCCCATCCAAGTACTTGTCAGAGGCGACCCTGCTTAGCTTCCAAGATCTGACAAGATCGGGCTTGCCTGGACTATCCAGGTCAGGGTATGGGGACAGCTTCTTAATGATCAGTGAAATCAGATATTGGCTGCACACAACCGCTTCTGTCCCTAGGCCCCATTTGAGCAATTAATCTAGCCCCTCTTTTCTCTCAGCCCTGTTTTCTTCAGTTCTCTGCTTCCTCATCCTTCCTTGTCAGGTTTCCATCTTTCCCTCAGGTCTCTCCTCAGGTCTCTCCTTCTAGAACTCTTGCTCCTTCCTTTGCCAGCTTTGATCTTTCCACCTAGCTTCCTATCCCTTAGTCTTCGGGCCTATGCAGTATCTCTCTCTCTGTCTCCTCCTCCTTGATAATGGTCATGCTGAAGAATCACAAACAGATCTCTGTTTTGTAGTGATGTCTAATTCTCAACCTAGTCAACTTGGAATTGGTTCCCTCCCTACAAATTGGGATTTGTGCGCCTGTTCAGTATTACAGCACACTGAAGCTTGATTCAGAGTTTCTGAAATCAGGAAGTGTTCAATCCTGCTCCTTGGCATGGGAGAAGAGGAGAAAGAGGAAGGAATGCTTGAGCATGACACCAAGCCATGTTTATGTCCAGGGGTCATTTCCTGCAGGACTCAGGAGTGCACAGGAGCGGAGCTCCGGCAGTAAAGAGCCCAGGGGACGGGCACATGCAACAAGCCCCACCCCCTGCTCCCAGCAGCCCTCAGTCAGAGCAAGAAGCAGCCAGGTAAGCTGCAGAGCTCCCCCTGCCCCCCCTGGGTCTAAAACAATCCAGTGGCACCTTTAAGACCAGGTTTTATTCAGGTACAAGCTCTCCCTCCTCTGTGAGGACAGATCTCCATGTTCCCCTCCCCCTCCAATAGCTAGCAATCCAAAACAGTCCAGTGGAGCCTGAGCGGTGGGTGTTGCCTTCTGGTGATGTCAGGGTGTGTGGCATATGCAAATAAGTTATGCTAATGAGTTATGCTAATAAGCTCCTGCACCTCTTTTTCTACGAAATGACCCCTGTTTATGTCTATCACAAAATGAAGTTTGTTGATTCCTGGATGTAACTTTTAGTAGGAAGGAGAAATAAGTAGGGATACTTAAAAGACAGAAAGGCTAAGGTCAGGGAAGCTGAGTGCTGCCCATATCATATACTGCCCCCTTTCATTTCCCTATTCAAACTGACCTTTTATGTTTGCTCATAGAAGCTGCATTCTGTCAACACCATGTCCCTGAACAGTTCCACTTAAGCAGTTAGAGTGTTCTTGAACTTTCAGACAGACGGCTATTTTTAGCTCATATTTAAAAATAAATGCCCAGCTTTGTTGTTGGTGGGAGCAGAAAGTGTCACAGGCTTTAGGAAGTAGTACAATTTTTACTGGGCAATTAACTGAGCAAAAATAGGTGCCGTTGCAAGATCTCTTTCCACTTGTACAACAAGTTGTGTTTGTCAGACTCTAGTCTTCTTGTAGTCATAACAAAGGCTTTGAGCTTATGCTGTGCTTTGATAGATGCATGCAACTTAAAAGCACACACAAATCTTTTTATGTTGTACTACAACTGCCATATGGTCTCAAGTCTTAGTAGAGTGCATACAGATATGGCACAACCCCCAAATATATTAAAACAGACGTTCTCAAACTGTGCATCTGGACCCACAAGTGAGCCACGACTCTTTTGTAGGTGACTTGCAAAGCAGGAGGGGCTGGGAGAACTCATGGCAAATTTGGATTTGTTTTGGCATAATGTGCATAGTGATTAAAAAAAAATCAAATCAGTTGCTCCATAGTTTCTCAGTAAATACCAAGCATGAAAATAAACTTGTCCAGCATTAACGGAAGCAAAATTCCTCCATTTTATGTTGGGAAGGGGGAAAGTAGCATGATATTACTTTGCAAGTGGGTCTCGAAAACCTAAGTAAGGTTTGAAGTGAGTCCTGATAACTACAGTGATTTTAGCATTGGACTCCCGTTTCCAAGAGTTTGAAAACTACTGCATTAAGATGTAGAATGCCTGGAATTGTGTTGAAACAAGCAAAATATGCACAGTGCAGATCTGAATGGGTTTCATATTATTTGTGCATAACAGAGTTTGTGTGCATGTTTTCATGCCAAGTAACTGTTGAGGAAATGGGACGTCAGTGATTTCATTGTTGCTTTTATTTTGATTGTCTGCTGAAGAAATCTACAGTCAAAGCGATAAGTAATAAAAAGATTAGAAATATTAGATGCAGGACTTTCATGCATACAATATCTCTGCTGTGCACATAAGTAGATGGCTGGATTGGCATTAGCTCTCTAGGTGTTTGCTTATGATTCTGTTTTTCATAGATTTAAAGTGTGCCAGTAGAGGTGCAGTTTTCCCATCTGTCAACAGGGTGACAGAAGGTCAGGTATAGATCTGAGCATTTGTAGGAATGCCTGTTTCCCAATTGCCTGATTTGGATTCCCCGCCTTACTTTTATTTAAAAAAATATTACTACCCCTATTTCAAAATATTATATTGCTCATTTTTTATTCAAAATTACATTTAGAGAAAATGAACTAGTAGGACGTGCATGGTGGTCCCTGTAGATATTGAAAATCTGTTCTTGCATATCAAATAGTCTCTCCTTTCTGATCACAGCAAACAGTTTTAAAAATAGCTTTACAAGCCTTTCAGTGCTTCAGAGTTTGAGCTCTTCAGATAAATTTTTAAAGCTTGAAGGGATTTGAAGAGATAAAAACCCCAAATGGAGAGGGAGAAGATAATAAATGTTTTGTTTACCCCTTTTGGTGGGTACCATGTTGGAGACCACTGCTTCACTCTCTCTTCCATTTTATGTTTCCACACCTTGCAGGAGAGGTGAGGAATATGTTGCGTTCTGTCTTTGCTTCTAAATTCCTATGACAGAATATTGTCACAGACTCTTAAATTTAGTAAGGAACCCAGCGTATAGCTGAATCTAGCTACTGCATTACAGCAGGGTTTTGTATAACAACATACCATCAGCATCCTTGCCAGTTGTCACCAAGGATATTCTATGACTTTCTTTGGCTTGATTGTTGCAGAACTGATTATAGGATTAGGAAATTATTCCTAGTGTTTCACTGAGTGACCCCCTTATAATTTAAAAATATTGTTACTAGCAACATACCCTTTGTTATGGAAGGTGGTGGGACACGTGGAGGGAAGCTGCTAGGAAATACAAGTCCGAAGCCCCTGTGGGCCTGCAGCACAAATTGAGCACTTATTTTGGATCCGAATCTCAGTTATTAGCTCATTTCTTGTATGGCACTCACTGCTGAATGATTAGCGAAAAAATAAAACAAGAGAAAAAACTAAACATGCTAGATACAATGCTATTTCTAGCAGCAGCCATGTATTTGGGGTTTTTTTCTGATGCATGGTTTCACTGCAAAGTGTGGGGGAATAGACACTCCAAACCACTGCAACCACCTTGTATTCTAAGGTGATTGCTGTGTCAAGCAGTACTCCTAAGCTGCAAAGCTGGCTTTTCAAGGGGAGTATAACAAGATGGCAGCCTAGAGGTCCACTTATCCCTTAAAGTCTCCACGTGTCTCCTTCAGGGCTCGGGTCCTATTCTCAGGCCTGGTTCCTTTCCAGGATTCCTTACTTGCAGCCTCCTGGCTGCGGCTCCTGTATCACAGGGTTAGACTTTAAGGTAGATAGATCCCAAGAAGAAGAGGAGGAGGAGAAGGATTTATACTCTGCCCTTCACTCAGAGTCTCAGAGTGGTTTATAATCTTTTTCCCTTCCTCTCCCCACAACAGACACCCTGTGAGGTAGGTGGGGCTGAGAGAGCTCTGAGAGAACTGCTCTTGAGCAAACAGCTATGAGAGAACTGTGACTAACCTGGGGTCATCCAGCTGGCTGCATGTGGAGGAGTGGGGAATCAAACCTGGTTCTCCAGATTAGAGTCTGCCCGCTCTTAACCACTACACCAAACTGGTAACCTGCTGCTCTCCTGAAGGGAGTCTGTGGCTCAGTGGTAGAGCATTTGCTTGGCATGCACAAGGCATCTCCAGTTAGACTGACTGGGCAGTGATGTGAAAGACATGTGCCTCTTGCCAGACTGCTATTCTCCAACAAAGGACAATTAAAATGCATTGTGGGATTGCTTAAATCTGAGAACAGGAAGTTGACAATCGTGTCTTCCTCAGAAACGATTGGGTATTGCTAACCCAGAGGCTATCTAAATTAAACCAAAAGCTATCTAAATTAAACCTATTCTGAAAGGAGGGTCCTGATCCACAGTGGCAGACTGCAAGGTACAAGCAGAAGCTTACGCTGCATAGCATAAACAGTTTCTGAATCCAGATTGGCTTCAAGAAGGCAACCCTAACCATGTGATACCGTGTTGGCAGGCAATGCTCCCTCTAAGCTATGGAGTCTTGTGAGCAAAAATTCTGCTTTGTGAGCTACTGGCATTAAAGTTGTGAGCGAGCAATTTGGCTACTGCATAGATTAGTCTGCTCTGGAGCCATCCTTCCTGAGCTAAGACAAAAATGTGTGAGCCGGAGGCTAAAAAACTGTGAGCTAGCTCACACTAACTCAGCTTAGAGGTAATATAAAGCAAATTAACCATCATATAATAAACATTTAAAAGATATCCCTTCAGTAGATCTTGCTTTTGTTCTTTGGAACCGTTACAATCAAAATATTGTGCAAAGGTTAACTTTTTGTGAGGATGATCCCTCTGCAAGATGATTGTCTAAATGAGAAATCACTTCTCAGCTGAGAGATATGGATCATACTCTTGAATTTTGTTTATGAGAGTATTGAACTTCATCTTGTACTCTTCCCTAAACAGAATTTCCACTTAAGTCTGTGGAAGCTTTTAACCCAATCTCTGTTGTAGTTGGTGTCATCTCCCAGCTGAGAAACCTGGTAATGATTAATACCTTAAAGTCTAATTATCAAATTGGAATCAGATGAGTTAAAGGCTACTGAAAATCTCCATTAGAGGTAGACAGCAGGTGAAGCAGTTAATTAACTGCCATGGCTTATGAAATTCAAGAAAAATGACTTTTCACATTTTAAAAAACTTAGTTGTATCACACTATGGAACATACTATTTTGAAGCTAGGAAATCTAAAGTCCCTTAAAATGGACCGCTTATATGCATGTTTATTCAAAAGTATAAGTCCCAGTAAGATGAATCGGCCTTACTGCCAAGTAAGCATGAACATAGGGTTTCTGGGTTTTCCCTGGAAATAATGTTATTCCTCTCTAGGAATCAGCAGAAGCTCTATGGTAAAACCATAGAGTTTCCAGTGATTCCTAGAGAGGCATGACATCACATTGGGGTTTTCTCTGAAGTGATGTCAGCCCAATGGCCAGTTTAAAAAAATTTCTTCTTGCCGGTCACAGTTCTCAGAACGCTCTCAGCCTCACTGACCTCACAAGGTGCCTGTTGTGGGGCAAGGAAGGGAATGTGATTGTAAGCTGCTTTGAGACTCCTTGAGAATAGCAGGTTATAAAAATCTGCTGTTCTTCTTCTTTTGCCTTAGACTCAAGTTTGGTACCAAATCAATCTTTGTGGGGGAGAATTCTGCAATTTATTTTGCTGTTTTAAACTACCTTTTAGACAGGTCTTGCCTTGAAGGCTATTTAAGTCATCTTTTTATTGAGAGAGAGGAAATCCAGCCTTACTAAGCGGCAGTGATCCTGTAATGAGCAAAATATATTGTATTCCAGCTTGTGTGGGAAATGGTAACATTTTTTTTGTCATTATGTATTTTATATATTTAAGTGAAGATATTTCTTTAGCACCTATTATAGCTCTCATTTTGGAGTGAAAGCAATAATAACATAACCTCCATGAAGGAGCACGCTCTATGTGTATTTTTAGGCATTTTACACAATGCAGTTTCTCCTCACACCATCTCTGTGTTAGTTGCCTGTTTTAAAGTTGTTGCAGCCAGAAGTGTAAAATGGAGCCTTCTGCAGGCATTCTTAGCAAAGCATTCCTAATTCTCTGCCACCACCACATCTGTACAAAGCTATCCAGCAGAGCTTTTCCTAGATGTGAGGAGTCTTTTCATCAAAATCTTCTCCTCCGGCCATTTCTGCAGAATGTTATCAGAACTTATCACAGTTGCTTGGGAGATTGGACAGACTGATGTATAGGCAAGTGGCTTGGAGGAGCAGCACCTCCCAGGTCTGTGCTCAATTGTTGCCTATCCTGGTTTATTGCATCTTGCTGGAGGGGGGTTGTTAGGCTGGTTTCTAGGGACTAGTTAATGCTTCAGTAAAAAAGATTGTAGTGCTGAACCACATTGAAGCCCTTCTCAAAGAAGCCATTCTCTACACCTAAATAAGGTGAATAATGCTCTGGTTGTAGACAGCTCCTTCTTGGACAAGGTGCATGTGGGTGGATTATTTTAAACCCATTCCAGTCCAGTTTCTGACCTGGTTTTGGAAGTAAAACTGCCTCAGTGGCCTCTGTGCTGGGAGAGGGAGACGGCTGGAAGGCAACCTGGGCTCTTCAGTGACTTATTACTGTAAACTGTGGTATTCATCTAGACCAGCTAATTGAGTTGAATGTTGGGGTACATCATGGTCCAGTAGTTGTTGGGGCCTGATACCATTCAGTTTGGAGGCGGGAGCTGGATCAGAACAGTATGAACCTACCTTGAAATCTTTGCTGCAAAGGCAACGGATTCCATTGCACACCTTTCCAGGGCACTTAGTGAAGAGTTTATTTTTACAGGCATCTGTGCTTTGGTTTAAAAAGCATCTTTAAACAAAAGGAGAAAACAATGCTCCTTGTTACTTCGTGTGCTAATAAAGCATCAGGAGAAGATCTTTACTATAAATGCATTCAGCATGTATATGATAAATTTGCTTTACAGATTCTTTTTTTAAAAAACCCAAAAAACAAGAACCCTGCAGAATTCCCAGGGCAAACAAATTGAAGGGTAATGACAAATTCCTTATTTCTGTAGAAGATTTAGATTGCTTACAAAGCAATTTAGTGTCAGTTATTTTACCCGATCAGCTAATATGCTGATATATCCCTTGCTTAAGGAGTCCATTAAATGTCACAGTGACAAAGTTAATTGCATGCTTACATGCTATGAAATCTCACAATAAAGCCCTTGACAAAAAGACCTTATATTGCTTGCTATCCCCAAGGCTGTGCATATTCTGTGCCAAGGAAATTCAGATTTTGCTGCCATAAGTTAAGAGCACGTTTGCATATTTTTTCCTTAGTAGAATTTATTCTGTTCACATGGTTTAGATTTTTTAAAGAACTTGTAGTCTGTGGTGGGCACAACAGTAGAAAGAACAGGTATATTTATTGGGAATACACAATTTTTTTTTAGTTTAGATATTTATACCTCAATTTTCTTCTCAGCAGGGACTCAAAATGGCTTATATCATCATTCTTCCCTCTTTATTTTATTGTCCCAACACTGGCCGCATGAGGTAGGTTAGGCTGACAGAGAATGGCTTGGCCCAAAGGTGGCCATTCCCTTTTAGCCTAATCTATCAAGGTCATCCAACAAGCTTTCATGGTGGAGTGGTGATTTGATCCTAGTTCAACACCCTACACTGCACTAGATCTCAGGATGGGAGACATAGAACTGTAGCCCCCCCCCATTCATTTGGTCACATAACACAGGTTTGTTGGGAATTGGGGAGCCATCCTCCCAACATGTGGTTGGTCCCAAAGAGTCCCTCCCAGTTTGGGGGCCCAAGGGTTAAAACTGTCAGCTTGTTTGGGAAAAGTTCACCAAAGGACAAGTAGGAATTGGGGGGATGGGGACGACAAAGCCTGAAACTGTGCCTAGATTGGAGCAGCCTTTGTTCAGTTCCAGCCACCTTTGAACCCATTCTTTAGAAGAGGAATGTCAAGGTAAAGTGAAGATTGGGCCGAGTTATCCAGTTATTCTCTTCATTATTTCTACTACTCTGCAACATCTCTAGCTGTGTTCTGATTAATTCCCATTCATCTGTGTTATTTTTTCCTAGATGATTTATGCTGATTAATAAAATCCTTTCCTTGTAAAATGTTCTGACTGTATTGAACTCTTACTCATGCACCCTAGTTGTTCATACATGTACACTCTGCAAGCAGATGCTGGGGACTGTGGGGAAGTAAGAATTACAACACAATCCTAAACTGAGTTACACCCTTCTAGGTCCATTGACTTTCATGGACTTAGAAGGGTGTAACTCTGTTTAGGATTGTGATGTTAGTGACCTTGAGTGATGGCATAGCTATAGATGACTGTGGAAGGTTTATTGTGGTATGAACAAACAACTCCACAAAGCACTGCAAACTTGTGGTGGCAGTTTATGTGATTAGGAATGACTGAGTGCTCAGAATGTTGAGGTGGATGGCAGCTAGAGAAAATAGACAGTTGAGGAGAGAGCTGAGGTGTTTTCCCTGGGGGACTGAAGGCTTTCTATGGGAGGAGAAGTTCCAGGGAAGGCAGCCTATAGAGCAGTGAAAAGGGCAGTGGGCATAAGAACATAAGAACAGCCAATGTTGGATCAGGCCAATGGCCCATCCAGTCCAACACTCTGTCACACAGTGGCCAAAAATACCAGATACCATCAGGAGGTCCACCAGGGACACCGGGACACTAGAAGCCCTCCCACTGTTGACCTCCCCCAAGCACCAAGAATACAGAGCATCACTTGCCCCAGACCTAAAGTTCGTACCTATACCTTGTGGCTAATAGCCACTGATGGACCTCTGCTCCATATGTTTATCCAATTTCCTCTTGAAGAGTGGCCATTTTCTGGCTTGGACCTTTTGTTCAAGTGTGTGTGTATTTTGCTGCTGTGAGGAAAGGTTGCTTCTCAGGCTCTACCTCATGAAGTATCCAGATGTTCCTGGAGTGTGAATGTTGGTACCCAACAGACTGAGGTTTACTTAAACCTTCAGCCTGGATTTGGGACTGTGCAATGTATTTTATTGTTAACACTGCTTCGTTCAGAACTCCTTTTTGTCTGCCACTGGTAGTCCCCACATTTCAGTAAAAGCTGTGCTTGATTAAGCAGAAGTTCAGGTTTTGAGAGGAGCATCTACCACTCTTGTGACCACTAAGTTGGTCCTTCTGAAGCTGAAGGGGGTACCACTGCATCCTTCAGCTGTATCTTGTTGATATTTGCCATGTATTACTGTTGCTGAACATGATGCATTATAACCTTCTTTATCCTGAGAAAAATTGCTGACTTAGTCTGGCTGCTAATCTCCAACAAAGTCCTTTCCCATTCATTCTGTTTGATACCCTTGAGTTGGAGCAGCTAGGGATTTAACTGGAAGTTTTATGCATGCAAAGCACAGAGCATTGTCAGGGGTTAGAGAAGAGCTTGTGCATCACATTGCTACCATCTGCACCTCCTTATAGAAGACCACCTTGCATTTATAATTGGTGCCATTCAGTTGAAGTGCACAAGTCTGCAGCATCTTAGTGCAGCAAAAAGTGTTCCTGCACCAATGAAATGAATGGGAACTATGCCCTATGACCGTGCTCCTGAGCTAACATAAGAAGAGCCCTGCTATATCAGACCAGTGGTCCATCTAGTCCAGCATGCTGTCTCACACAATGGCCAACCAGTTCCTCTGGAGGGCCAACAGCAGGGCATAGAGGCCGAGACCTTTCCCTGGTGTTGCTTCCTGTCTCTGGGATTCAGAGGTTTCGTGCCTCTGAATGTGGAGGTTCCTCTCAGTCAGCATGGTTAGTAGGCATTGATAGACCTATCCTCCATGTAGTCATCACTACATCCTCTGGCAGTGAATTGTACATTTTAATCACTCTCTGTATAAAGAAGTATTTCCTTTTGTTCATTTTGGATCTACTGCCCTTCAGCTTCATTGGATGCTCTCGAGTTCTAATATTTTGGGGGAGAGAGAAATATTTCTCTTTCTCAGCTCTCTCTACCCCATGCATAATTCTGTAAACCTTTATCGTGTCTCTCCCCCCCCCTCTCTTAGTTGTCCTTTTTCTAAACTGGAAAGTCCCAGAATCTTCAGCCTTCCCTCATAGGGAAGGTGCTCCAGCCCCCTAATCATCTTGGTTGCCCTCCTCTGTACTTTTTCCAGCTCTGTGATGTCCTTTTTGAAATACAGTGACCAGAACTGTACACAGTATTCCAAATGAGGCCACACCATAGATCTATATAGGGGCATTAGAATATTGGCCATTTTATTTTCAATCCTTTTCCTAATAATCTCTAACATAGAGTTTGCCTTTTTCACTGCTGCAGCACACTGGGATGACACTTTCATTGAGCTATCCACTACAACAAGTGTTCCCTCTAAGCTGAGTTAGGGTGAGCTAGCTCACAGTTTTTTAGCCTCCGGCTCACACATTTTTGTCTTAGCTCACGAAGGAGGGCTCCAGAGCAAACTGATTTATGCAGTAGACAAATCACTCACAACTTTAATGCCAGTCGCTCACAAAGTAGAGTTTTTGCTCACAAGACTCCACAGCTTAAAGGGAACATTGACTACAACCCCTGGATCTTTCCCCCCTCAGTCTCAGCAAGTTCAGACCCCGTTAGCCTAGACTAGAAGTTGGGATTTTTTTCTCCAGTGTGCATTTTTGTCCCAACATTGAACTTCATTTGCCGCATTGTCATCTACATACACAATTTGTGGAGATCCTCTTGGAACTCTTCACAATCAACCTTGGTTTTTACCATAGTGAATAATTTTGTGTCATTTGCAAACTTAGAAGAAGAAGAAGAGATTGGATTTATACCCCACTCTTCATTACCCGAAGGTGTATGAGAGCGACTTACAAACTCCTTTCCCTTCCCCTCCCCACAACAGACACCCTGTGAGGTAGGTGGGGCTGAGAGAGCTCTTGACAGAAACTGCTCTTTTTCAAGAACAGCTCTTTTGAGAACTACGGCTTGTCCAAGGTCATCCAGCCAGGTGCAAGTGTTGGAGTGCGGAATCAAACCTGGTTCTCCCAGATTAGAGTCCGCACACTTAATCACTACACCAAACTGGCCACTACACTACTCACCTCTAGTTCCAGATTGTTTATAAACTCTCATTAGCCACTCTAATTAGTTTCAGTGAAACTTGTACTGGAGAATTTCCCAGCTGAACTGAGCCCCTTCAGTGCATACAGTCCTAAAACTTTGTTATGCAAATGTCATAACAGAAGCCTGATCTGAGTAAAACCGTTGCTCTGGTATCCTCCCTGGTTTTTTTACCTATGATTTATTGCAGTGCCAGTTTAACAGATGAGTTATTACACTTTTCCCTAAGATAAAAGGAAATTGCTTTTTAAAAAAAGTTTTCACCCCTTATGTACTCTTACATTGTTTACCAGTATTTCATCAGATCAAGTGGCAGAGAAGCCAGATGTGTTAATAAATATGGGTGGAGTCAGGCCAAGGGGGCAAGGCCAAGCATTTAGTGGGCCCCAAAATAGTGCCTTTCCCTTAACAATGCTACCATTCTTTGTTTTCACAGAACTCCCAAGAAAATTTGAACAGAGAATTCCCAGTGCATACATCCTGCCTCTTCTTGCTTAAGAGAATCCCCTTGAGATTGCCTTTCCAAAGCCTCTTCAAATTATTAAGAATTCTTGATCAGGAATTTTTACCCTTGCTTAGTGAACTGAACAACAACAAAGTGTGAATGGCACTGTATTTTGAGAAGAGCACAAACAAACATTTCTGAGCTTAACCTACAAGCTACTAGCTGGAAGATGTAGGGCACGAATTAGAATGTGCAAAGAAATAACATAATGGTTTTCTATGTCCAGCTTTTTCTTTGGACCTAGCTGACCCTGAGGTACTTCAAGTTATTACAGCAGTTGGTTACTGACTGAAAAGCATGAGTTTCTTGCTGAATTGTAGTGGTCCAAAGTGGCTGAAAAGACTGCTGTAAAGCATACTATTTAAGTATTTGTACCCTGCTTTTCTCCTTAAAGATATCCAAAGCATCTTACAATAGAAGAATCCACTATATACGTAAACCAATAAACTGCAACACAACAAACTACATCTTGGGCCAGTCCTGCTCTCATTTATTGGCTCATCTGAAGACATGGGATGCATGCCATGAGTTGAGAGCCAAAGGGCCACGCATCCTTCGGCTCTTGCCTTTCGGAATGCATCCGAGTGCTTGTGCTTCTGGCCACGCCCAAACCCTAAACCGTAACAAAACTTAACTTTGAGTACACAGTTAACTTTTATTTGTCAAACATGGAATGTCCTTGTGGTAAATACTTACTGGTTTGACCTGTGCAATTTTAGTCTCTTTGCTACTGAATATGCCAATACTCTTTTATAGGCAAGATATTGACCACATTCAGTTAGTGGACTGCACTGACCTCATTTATTTTCCCCTAGGTTTGCTCTGGCAAGTTATACTAAGTACTGAAAGCCATTGATTTCCTGAAGAACGGAGTGAATAGATAAAGCAATCAATTACTCCAGTTAGCTTCCATACTGCAAATGGTTAGAAAATAAGTTACGAATAAGGTCTGACTTGAAAGAATCTCTTTTATACTGGCTATTAGTTTTGTTTTTGTGTGTAAACTTAGAGGGCATATGAACAAAAATTATATTTTACGCTGCTGCAGAAAGGCGTTTAGGACAGGGATCCCAAACATGGTATGTGTCGATGCCGTGGCACCTGCTGATACTTTTCTTGCTCCCACCCAGTGTTTTTAGAAAGTGGGTGGGGCCAGATGGGGGTTTTGCCCAGCAAGGTTTCTGATTGGCCACTGAATATTTTTTTTTAAAAAAAAAATAACATTGCTTTGGAAGTAGCTGCCACACAGCACAAGGATCTTCAGCATGTGAGGTTAGGTACGCTTCAGCAGCCATTTTGTAGCTGGCTCTGCCTCCTGCAGCAGCCATTCAATTCTGGGCCTACCACATTGTGTCAGAATTCCTAGGGTGCCCATAAGTTCAGAAAGACTGGGGAACCCTGGTTTAGGGACTTAGAGCCTGTGCACTAAGGCACTTGCATTGTGCATGTGCAGCTTGTGAGCTACAAAAGCCCAGTGCCTGCCCTCCAGTCATGCTTGTGGCCAGCTATGTGCCTGCTGGGTTTGCAGGTCTAGACAAGCAGCAAGACCAGAGGCTTGCTGAGCATCCCAAGCAGCACAAACAGGAAGCATGCTGAGTCCTCTGATGGCTGTGGGCTGCGTCTTTTTATTTGTGGGTCGCCAGTTGCGCTGCCCTTCTTTTGGTGTTGGTGATGCTGCAGTGAACCGCTGAATTAATATCTGAGTTAGGAAAGGAGTGAGTCAGCAGGATGAAATAATGATATTTACAATAAGCCTGGGTACAGTGTTGCTGTTGTATTTTATATATTCTGGTGGCTGAACACCCCCCCCCCCCCAGTTTTGCCTACATTTGTTGTAATGACTGAGTTATGAGTTGTGGAATACATCGTAGGTAATGGCAACATTTTAAAAAAATCTGTACTGTACTGCTCAAGCATTAAATGTTCCGTTAACGTGTATTGCATAACGTTGTTATCAGAGGTAGGCATACAGACTGAAATACCCCTACTGCCTGGTCTTTAAAAAATAGTTATGTGGGTAAACAATTTTTTTTGCTCTTTTATTTTAACCTTAGTTCATAGGAGGGGGGGAATTTATGAAATATTCTGAACATTACTTTAAGGTAATATTTCTGATTAAAATGCAGGTCATAATCAGATAAGTTATTGCACATGCTGTGCTTGAAAATGACTCAGTTGCTCATTACCTTGTTCTTAGAAAACATTATCACAAATAATGTGCATGCGTTATCTTCTTTGTCAAATTGGTGTTTTCAAATTCTTATACAGTCTCAAGAGATTTCTTCCATGTCTGGCAACGTGTCCTGTTGAATCACCAAACAAGCTTTAAAAAAAATTGTGAAAAACACTTCCTCCCACCACCTTTCCCCCCTTAGTTTGGTGTAGTGATTAAGTGTGTGGACTCTGATCTGGGAGAACCGGATTTGAGTCCCCACTCCTCCACTTGCACCTGCTGATGTGACCTTGGGTCAGTCACAAGCTCTGGCACAGCTGTCCTTGAAAAAGAGCAGTTTGTGTCAGAGTTCTCTCAGCCCCACCCACCTCACAAGG
>NW_015168680.1:150416-211893 GCF_001447785.1 Gekko japonicus
GGCGGGGTATAAATCCCATCTCCCCTTCTTTAAAAAAAAAAAAAACAAGCACACATTTCAGTGATTTAAATAATTAGGTAGGAAACCAGATTTAGGTGCTATGATGGCAGGAATAAATAAGCTGGGGCTCGAGCTAGGATTGCCAGTCTCCAGGTGGTTAACAACCACACAAAAACAGTCCCTTTAAACCCCTGCTTTCTGCTCCATCCACAAACTGCCCTAAACCACTTTAAAAGTTTGTGGAAGTCTGTGATGGTAGACCCATCATGAACTTCTGTTACCGAACCACGAACAGGGCAAAATTCTGGATGAATTTTGCTTTATCGTTGGGTTTGTGTCCATCCCTATTGCACAGTTCTTTCTCTGCGTCTAGTGAGAAGCTCTACTTGTGAGGTAGCATGACATCACACAGTGGTTTTGTACCACACCAGCATTAGTGGGGATTTTCAGAATGTCCTGATCATTCCAGGAATTGGCCATTTGAAGTTGGTGCACTATGCTTGTGCCAGAAAGTACTCTGAAAATGGTTTGTTGTTTCTTGCCCACACATTTACTGAAAGGAAAAAAGGATCACTTTTTGTTGAAGTTCCGTTCTGTTTGCTTGATAGGAATTGTTATTGGCACAGCTGAACAGGCTAGTGGCTAAATTTGTAACCCTAGACCAATGGTACTCATTTCATTGTTTGTGGCATTTTCACATGACACCTATCGCCCCTTGGGTTCTGAGAGTTTGCTCTGTATCTCCAGTGGTGTGCCCATAAGTATACACAGGCACACTGGAAGTGAACAGGACTGGTGGAAAGCTAGGAAAAACCCTTGGAGGAAGACCAAAGGGCAGCAGATGGAGGAGATGAATAGAGGACATCACAGAGAAAGAGGAAGACAGGAGAATGTGTGTTGGTGTGGTGCACAGGGCCTATAGTAGTCATGTGACTCTTTTGGTTGATGGTGATTGCAAATGTTGCCTAGTTCTGACCTAGTTCTGTTGAGGACTCTTAGTAAGAGGTGGCTATATCTTTTGTACCTTTGAATCCAAGCCCACTGCTCATTTCTCTCTGGTTTTATTTTTTCCCCCTTCCCCTGCCCCCCACTTTTATAAGGTGCTTTATTCAGCCCTTTGCGCACTGGAACAGGTGGCAGAGTGCTTAAAAAGAGAGAGAAAGAAAGAGCAGAGCCAGACCACATGCAGTGAAAAGGCTTGCAGAACAAATCAGTCTGAACAAGATGCCTGTAATTAAAGCTGAGATATGTACACCTTTCCTTCCCATTTGTCACTGTGGCTTAAGACCCAGATTGTGTAGCCATTGAACCAACATGACAATAGTATGATGAATTTCTGCCGTTCTGCCTCCAGGCGTCTCTACTTCTTTGTGCTGTGGACTGCAGTTTGTCTGCACTTTGCCATAGTGGCAGAATGGAAAGGTCAAAGTACACAGCTGAACTGTGAATCAGGAAATCTCTTATTCAGATCTCATCTCCATAATAATTTCACTCCATAATAAAATATGGCCTTAGGTAAATGAAGAAGAAGAAGAGATTGGATTTATACCCCACTCTTCACTCTCCGGAGGAGTCTCAGAGCGCCTTACAATCCCTTTCCCTTCCCCTGCCCACAACAGATACCCTGTGAGGTAGGTGGGGCTGAGAGAGCTCTTTTGAGGACTGCCCTTGAGAGAACAGCTCTGAAAGAACTTATGACTGACCCAAGGTCACACCAGCAGCTGCATGTGGAGGAGTGGGGAGTCAAACCTGGTTCTCCCAGAGACTCCTTATAGGGTTTTCAAGGCAGGAGGTGTGCATTTGCCATTGCCTGTCTCTGTGCAGCAACGCTGGTCTCCCATCACATACAAACCAGTGCTGACTGCTTAGCTTCTGAGGTCTGATGAGATCAAGCTAGTCTGGGTCATCCAGGTCAGGGCAGTAAATGACCTGCCGTACAGAATTATGGTGAGAATTACTGAGATAATGCTGAGCCTTTTATAAATTGTAAGTTGTTGTCTGTCTCTGGGGAACAGGCTTGGCCACAGCCCTGTACCTTGAAGTTCTGAGGTAGGGCAGACACCCCCCAGATTGTGATGTGCAAGAATTTCCATAACGGCCATTTTTTATCTCGCTTGTAAGGTGTATTAGGCTGAGAGGCTGTGTCCTGGACAAGGTCGCTCAGTGCCGTGGCTGTAGTCTGAGATCCTCTGAGGCTGGTCTTTTCTGCTTGCTGAGCTTCGCATGAAGCGGTGTTGGTGAAGGTGCAAAAGAGAGCCTTCGTTATTGCACCCACGGACCTCTGCAGTTCCTTGCCCCCAGAGGCCCAAACAGCCCCCTCCTGTGAGCCTTCTGAACATCAATAAAGACTGTTCTCTTCTGGAGGGCTTTTATGGGTTTTCTGCTTTTACTGCTGATGGATTTTTACATGTATTAGAGGGTGGTATTATTGCCCTTATATTTCTGTCGAGCTTTTTTTTTAGCCATTGCATTAATTTATTTGCAGGCTGATAAGTTTATTTTAATTGCTGTGGTGTGTGTTTTATACAGAAAGTTTTTATTTTCCCATACCCCTTGATGGCCTCTGTCCGCATGCTACGCTTCCTCCCCTTTGCTAGCTGTCACATTTCCCACCCTTTCTACTGTTGCCCCCTCCATTTGCTCTAGCTCCTTCCTGCCTTGCTGGATCCCATTTCCCCTCCACTTTTGCCAGGGGTTGCTTAGCAACCCAGAACGGTGGCTAGAGAACTCCTATGTATTTTCATGAGAACTTGGTGTCATTTTTAACTGGCAATGCCTGCCCAAACATTGTTTGTATGGTCCCCCTTCATGTGTCGTAATTGTAATAGGCTTTGGCCTTCTACAATAAACACTATGCTATGTTATATGCTGAGGTCCCTGTCTTTCCCCAGATTTACAGGAAGCTGTGGCCTTGCACTTGTTGGTTTTTGGTGTTGTTGTTGTTGTTCTGAACAGTAGGATCATACTAGGGGAATCAAATATATGATAATGCTGTTGCTCAGCTAGTAGGGCTTGGAACCCACTACACTCAGACTCCTCGTTCTCTGCTGGATTTCTTTAAGGCTGGCAACAGTCCATTTTATAGAAGAAGACTACAAGCATGGATGGCTTCAAAAGGGAATTAGATAAGCATATGGAGCAGAGGTCCATCAGTGGCTATTAGCCACAAGGTATAGCTAGGGGCTCTGGGGCAAGTGATGCTCTGTCTTCTTGGTGCTTGGGGGGGGTCAACAGTGGGAGGGCTTCTAATGTCCTGGCCCCACTGCTGGACCTCCTGATGGCACTGGTATTTCTGGCCACTGTGTGACACAGAGTGTTGGACTGGATGGGCCTTTGGCCTGATCCAACATTGGCGTCTCTTATGTTCTTATGTTCTTAAGTGGAGGAGTGGGGAATCAAACCCGGTTCTCCCAGATTAGAGTCCGTGCACTTAACCACTACACCAAACTGGTTATAGTGATTACCTTGAGAACATCTTGCTTTGGTGACACCATGTCAGTTTGGCTATTGCTTGGCACTATTTAAAGAATTCAGTTGTCTCAGTTTCTAGGTCTGGGCTTTGAAGAAAGATACTGAGAGAAGTGCAAAATAGTGCAATTTCTCTGAATTAAAAATGCAGCAGGATTCAGGGAGTGTACTAACATGTGTCTCACACCTATGCAATTCGAAAGATTATCAGTTCTGTTTGTTCAATGTAATAGAAAGCAGAAACAGTAGAACTGCATACTATTAACATTTTTCTGTCCCCCATTTTTCACATTTCATGATTTTCATTTCTCAGAATACACAAGCTGGTAACGTGTAAAAACGCAGCAGGCCTCCACAGAAGAGATGCATCAGTCAGATAGCAGCTGTATAGTGATTCCTGTAGTACCTTAAATTGCTTCTAGCTAACATCTTCCCTTTTATCCACTTACTAGGAGATAAACCAGCTGTTCTCCCCACTCTTGGCTTTTTTTTTAACATACACCAATTTTTTTACCTACACCTGCTTGCATCACTGCTTTTTGTAGAATAACTCCCGTCATCTTTGGGTGGGTCAGAATCTGCTCAAAACTGCCCTCTACCTTTGAGGCTTACCTTCTTCCCTTTCACTTGTTTTTGCTGCTCATCCCAAACCCCCATCCTTAAAGCTGCTCCCTCCTGTACATGTTTTTGGTCCTTGACAGCTCATGTGATGACAGGGTACATATTTGGACTATTTGTAATGATGCATGTTGAAGGGCAATCTGGACAAAGTTAAACATGAACAGATCCAGTTGCAATCAGTGAGGTTTAAGGACACATTTAAGTTTTAAAACTCATTCATTTCAGTGCAGTTTAAACAGCTAGAATTCCTTCTGGGTTAGGGAGAGCCAGGGTAGTGTAGTGGTTAAGAATGTCAGACTAGTACCTGGGAGGACCTGGATTTCAATCCCTACTCAGCCTGGAAGCTCACTGATTGACTTTTGGCCAGTCATACTCTCTTGGCCTAACCTACTTCACAGGGTTGTTGTGAGAATAAAATGGAGGAGAGGAGAACAATGTAAGCAGCTTTGGATTCCCATTGGGGAGAAAGACAGGACACCAATGAATTAAATACATAAATCGTGCCCTTTGAGCTTACTCATCTTTTCCTTTATTCCATTATTTAATATATGGTGCCTTGTGTGTGTGTCTCTCTCTGTCTCTCTCTCTGTCTCTCTCTCTCTCTCTCTCTCTCTCTGTCTCTCTCTCTCTCTCTGTCTCTCTCTCTCACACACACACACACACACGCTCTTAAAATGTATTGCAAAGTGTGAACATGAAACCTCTTCCGTGAAAATAACAAAAAGACTTGTGGCACATAAAAGACAGGCAGATTTATTGCGGCATAAACTTTCTCAGGTCAAAGCTCTTTCTGTCAGATGTTTGTAGGGTTACATTTAGTTTGCTCAGAGATTTATACCCAAAGGTTCAAACAGCGACAGGGTGGTGAGTGGGAGGAGGTGGCACAAAGACAGCTACCCCTCTGGAATACCTGCCACCCTAAGACTTGCGTTTTGCCTGCCACTGACTGAGATAAAAAACACTTTCCTATGGGACTGTCCATTGTAACAGCATCTTTGTTTAAACTGGACTGCTACCTGTCCAAAGCAGCTACACATGCCGCGTAGCTGCTTTGCTCAGATGGCAGCCCAGTATAAATGGGATTATTGTGTTCCTCCAAAGAGTGCTCTTGATAGTGGTTTATTTAAACCAAAACCAGAAGGATGATCTGAATGTGGTTAAATGAATGGGGGGGGGGGTACAGAGGAGAAAAAGGGACTTAGGAGGGAAGCAGCACGAGAAGGGGTGACAGAGCAAGTCAGATAGGCACAGAGATGTTTAAAATGACAGACCTTGAGCATGAAGTAGATGCCGACAGTGGCAGGGGACCGGAGGAAAGACAGAAGGAGATCTGTGGCAGGAGAACAGTAACTTGGGGGAGGGGGGGGAAGAGAAGTGTGGCTCTGTTGATGTCAGGAGGCTGTGTAGGAAGAATTGTGTAGCAATGTAGGGAAGAGGTGAGCAGATTGTGCCCTGTGGTTTTATTTTAATGTCTACAGCTGGAATGAAGTGCTGCAGAGCCACAATTAGAAGTATGCAGACAGAAGCTTCTAGAGTCTGCAATGATAAGGTGGAGTCAGAGCTAACTTCTGTCTAAGTGCAATGGACTTTGGATACTGAAGGAGAAATGAACCTTTGGTTATATGCCTGGAATGGCAGGCTTATTGTCTTTTAAATGCATTTAAAACATTCTAAATTCTGCTTCTTGGCTTATTTTAAAGTGGCAAATGAAAACATTAAAAGCAGCAGTTTATATTGACACATTAAAAATGTAATGAAGAACCAGATTTATATATTTGAATGGTCACACAAGCTGGCAAAACTAAAGAGGTTTCTGCTAGCTTTATGTGACGCTGGTAGGAGAGATTTGTGTGGTATGCACCGACCTGTAGTTTTGGATGTGTTTTAATGATGGGCTTATTGTTAAAAGACCTCTGAAGTGATGCTTTTGTGATAGAATAAGAGCATGGTGCTTATTGAATAGACGTTGTCCACAGCTGTTGTCGTTGATTAATAGGAGGCACCAAAGCATTCTTTTCAGCAACTGAACGTTTCAGCCAGGGAGGCAAATATATGTGCTGGTGGTGAAGTCAATGATAATTTACTGAGGATATTTTGTATGCTTGAAAATCAAGGGTTGTTTCAAATTGACTTTTTTGGGAGGCTGGAAGCTACTGCCTGCAAAGTTAGGATTTATACAAGGTATTTTACATTTTGATTGTGTTCAGTGTGCTTCAGTGATTTATAGTGCCAGAAGAGAAGGCTCTTGACCATGGTTGGGAAGATTTGTGTTCTGAAACCAACTTGATGGCATCAGAGTTAATGAATGCATTACCTATGCAGTGCAACTAGGACTAGCAAAATTACCCCTCTGCCTGTGTTTATGCCTCACAATATACCCTGCGAAATACAAGATTTTCAAAGAGACTAGGCACTCTGCCTCTCAGGTCTGGTGTAGGCATAACACTGGTTCTCTGCAAAACCTGAGTAGTATGGTGCTTGGGGGGGGTCAACAGTGGGAGGGCTTCTAATGTCCTGGCCCCACTGGTGGACCTCCTGATGGCACCTGGTATTTCTGGCCACTGTGTGATACAGAGTGTTGGACTGGATGGGCCTTTGGCCTGATTCAACATTGGCGTCTCTTATGTTCTTATCAGGATCCAATTTCAGAAATGTGTACTTTTCCCATTTATCTTTGTCCATTCTCTTGTTTGCACTAACCATGGTTAGAGAGGAGAGGTGCAGAGGCCAGATGGAATTAAGGGAAAGGCAAAGCAGAGCAGGAGAAATAAGCAATTTTTAAATTTATTTACTTTTAGTATTATTTAACTATTTTCCCCAGTGCAGACCCAAAGTGGCTCACATTGTTCTCTTCTCTGTTTTATCCTCATAACCCAGTGAGGTAGGTTAAGCTGAAAGTGTGTGACTGTCTCAAAGACATCCAACAGGCTTCCATGGCAGAGTGGGGATGCGAACCTGGGTCTCCCAGATCCTGTTCTGACACTCTGACCACTCTACCACACTGGCTCCTGAAGCAACTAAATTTGAGGCACAGCCAGTGTGCTGTAAGCAAGAGCTGCTGACCAACCTGTCAAAAGCATCTTCCTGCTTCTTATTAGTCCATTTTGTCATACAGAAAAACTGGAACCAAAGAAAACCATGGGGAGGGGCAATGGCTCAGTGGTAGAACATCTGCTTTGCATGCAGATAGTCTCAGGTTCGGTCCCTGGCAGCTCCAGTTTAAAGGGTCAGATAGTAGATGACATGAAAGCTACTACCTATGATCGTGGTAGGGTTGCCAGGTGAGATCTCCCAGTAGCAGGTGGCAGCAGAGAAATAAAGCATGGCCTGATGTCATTCCAGGGTGAAGCCCAAAGGGGATGTCATGTCGCTCTAGATTCAACAGAAACTCTGTGGTAAAATCATACAGTTTCTACTGGATCTTAAAGTGACATGAGTTCAATTCTGGGTTTGTCCCTGAAATGATGTCATGCTGTTGATGCTACAGGGCCCCCCACCTGTATTCTCATGCCCCCCTTCCAGTCTTCCACCAGGTACCAGTCACTGGCTGGCAACCCAAGAATCTAGAAAGCCTCTGTCAGAGTAGACTAGTCTGATGTGGATAGGTCATTGTTTGACTCCGTTTAAAGTAGCTTCCTGTGTTCAAAACAAGGAAGTTTATGCACCCTCAGGAATGAGTCCCTGTTTGTGGACAAGTTGGTTATCTGCCTTCTTCGTCTGAACTTCGCTGCCTTGTTTGCATACTTCCCAGATTTTGCTCATGGAGAACAAGTCAGGTAGGAATATACAGCACTCTTATTTATTTATTTTTAGAAGTAGTTATATGCTACTAATCAACAAAATTTCAACGTGGTTCCAACAATTATACCCAATAATAACATTAATGAGAAAAACAAGTTCAATATAACAATGGACTTTGTCTTTAAAAAACACACACACAGCAGTAATGAGTAATAAAATGCATTTGTGGCAGCAAAGAAACAGAAGAACAGAGCAGGTGGCAACACCACCACACTAGCCTTTAATGTCATATGCGTACCACATATGGAGAAGAGTTTAAAGATTTAAGAAAGCAGCCAACATGAGCTCAGAAACTGTGGGAATTGGCCATACATGTTGGGAGCCTTTGGGCAGGGGCTTACTTGCATACTATAAATATAATTCACACTGGTATGTGTGAGTGTCGCTGTCCCAAGCACACACAGCTGCTGAGTCCAGAAATTTAGGTATAGCAAATAATTGTGCTGAGAGGTAAAACTAACAACTCCTTTCCCAAATACAGGCTTAGTACAGGACCTTGTGTTATAGGAAACGCAAACCTGCTGCCAGAAACAGCAGCCATGTGTCATGTTTTCCCACTCTGTAGCGCATAGTGCAATTCAACACAGATTCTGGTACCATCACTCTGAGTATAATCCTGCCAGTGATGTGGACAAAGGCGAAATTTTGGATGAGTTATGGTGAAAGAGGGAGAAGCTTGGGACTGTCGTTTTTGAAGGCAACCCCATGTTTCTTTTAATGTGAAGTAAGTTCTATCCTTTAAGAAGAAATTAGCTCACCCAGCTTAATTGGCGTAAGTGCAGCTGCAGCTTTTATGTATCTTTCTTCATCAGAAGTACTTTTCACCATTTTAAAGGAAAAATTGTTCATAGCCAAATAATGTTGTTAAGCATCAAAGTTCACACCTGCCCTTGGTAAACTGTCTCCCTAATTTAGCTGGGGAGCACATTTTGAAAAATGTAGTGAACAGATGGAACAGCAAAATATCAGTCTAGGGTTTTTTTCAGCCTTTTTCTGTAGCACATACTGGAAGCAGAGCTCCAAAAATGTAGAATTTTTTGTAGTATTCTCTGTCACTGAAGTAGTTGTATTTGCAGAGTCTAAGAATCCAGTATATGATCAATATTCCTCTGCAACATATCCCCTCATATGGTTTTATAATCTAGTGATAGTCCTGTTATGCTGTTTTAGGTCTCAGAAGATTAAATAACATGAAGATTAATTCAAATTTTGTGTTTGAAACAAGAAATCTGAACTGTTCAAGGTGTATGAAACTTAGATACAACATCAAAAATGGGAATGTAATTTAAAATATACTATTTTTGCAGATAGGATTTTTTTCCCTTGTGCTTTTTAACAATTTCCTATAAAAAGTTCATGGTCCGCCTCTGTTTCATTTAATTTTGTGACCACAGAAATCTTTCTTCCATTAAAAAATACACTGTTCTGCAGAGTGGAATCTGCTCCCAAAGAGTGCTGCTTTCTCAGGGTGGAGGAGTTGCCATTTCCCCGGCAGGGGATCCTCTGTCCCTACCTCTTGTTTCCCACTGTTTTCAGAACAGTAGCAGGAAGGGGGAAATGGCTGTTGGGCCAATGGTGTGATAACATTTCTGGAGAAATCTCTGAAGTGATGTCACACCTTTCTAGGAGTTGCCAGGAACTCTGTTGTAAACTCATCAGAAACATTATGGGTTTATCATAGAGTACCCAGCAATTCCTAGAGAAATGCAGTGTCTCTTCCAGGTTTCCCCTGGAACTGACATCACACTGTTTTTGACGGCCACCCCCTATTGCTGAGCGGTCGGGTTAGAACGGATCTTTTTGACGGCCACCCCCTATTGTCCTCGCCCTCTTTTCCTAGGTCTCCCACCTAGTTGCTAGGCCAGACCTGGCAACCCTATTGCAGAGTTGAATTGAAAAATAGAATAATACAAAGGAGTTCTTTTAAGAATTTTTTTTGCGTGGTTTGCTAAATGACAAATAGTTACAGCATTGCCTAACTGGGTGATCATATCACTCTAAATATTTACTGAAAACATTTCATCAGACAGGACAGAGATTCTCTGAGCTCTGGTGAGAGTGTGAGGAGGAGGGATGGCTTTACTCAAATGCTACTGGGAACGGGAATTAAATAGCTCTGCTCATCCAGGATGGTTTTTTTTATGTTTTGAATTTGAAAATGACTCTAGTCTATCCTGTTTTTTTTTTGGGGGGGGGATGAGATACAAAATACATTTACCATAGTCTGTTAAAAGTAGTCTCCTTGCAGAAGAAAATACTGGAGTTCTGAGATAATAAGATTCAGCTATATTACTGTGGAGTCCTGTTGAAGCTCATGATATTCTGGTATGTAACTTTAATGCTCGCAGAGTGATACAGAGTATTTGTCCTCTCTGTAACCCTGTGGGGCTGTTTAAAATTTTGGTCACACAAGGCACTGAGGTCCAATAGGGAGCCCTATATGGTCTGGGGCCTGCCTACCTGAGGGACCGCCTTTCCCCACATGTTCCCCAGAGAGTACTGAGGTCGGGGTCTCAAAATCGTCTGGCCCTCCCTGGACTGAAAGACACCAGCCTGGCCTCTACCAGGGCAAGGGCCTTCTCAGTAGCGGCTCCACACTGGTGGAATGGGCTCCCGGAAGACATCAGGGCCCTGCGGGACCTTCTACAGTTCTGCAGGGTTTGTAAAACGGAGCTCTTCCACCAGGCCTTTGATTAGGAGCCACTACCAATAACAACTAAGGCCCTTTGTATCAACACCAACAGCCGGTGCTACAGTGGACACTGACTGCGACCATACTTGTTATCATTTTATCATGGTCTAATGGGATTCTATCGCCGCCAGCACTTTACCAGCACTTTATCTGCATTTGTGATTTATTTATGCTCATGAGCTTTTATGACGTTGTATTGTGTTTTAATGTATTTTGACTTTTAATGTGAGCCGTCTTGAGCCTGCCTCGGCAGGGAGGGTGGGATACAAATCAAATTACTTTAATACATAAATAAAATAAACAACACTGACTGATTTCCAAATCATAGTTGGAAAAGATCAGTTTGCAGGGCCATTGCCCCCCCCCCTTCTCAGGGAGTCCCATTTTGAGACCTTATTGTGAGGTGGCATTATGTCTATATCAGCATTTTTGCTACCCTCATTATTTCCAAACTATAGTTTAACCTTGGTTAGAAGTGGGTTCACAAGCTGTAGTTTGAGTTTGCCCTGAGTGTGAAAGCATGAAGCAGAAGAAATAAAAGGGGCACAAAGAAGTCTGTGGTTACTCATAATTGAGTAACCCAGCTCTTGGGTTTGAAGCAGAGTTACCAACCCCCAGGTGACGGCTGGAGATCTCCCAGAATGACAACTGATCTCCAGACTACAGAGATTGGATCCCATGGAGAAAATGGCTGCTTTGGAAGGTGAACTGTATGCATACCCCACTGATGTCCCTCCCGTCCCCAAACTGCTCGCCTCCCAGCCTCCACCCCCAAAATCTCCAGCAATTTCCCAACTTGAAGCTGGCAACCCTAGTTCATGCCTTTTCAGCTATTGATGACCTTCAGTTATCCATCTGGGGGAAAAATATGTATACAGAAATATTTGCTTGTAAAACACATAATGCTCATGTTATATAAATTATGAAGTAGTAATGAAACAGTTTTCTGTTCAGAATTTTTTTTAGCACTACATGAAGTCCTGGGTTTTTTCTTTATACTGAGTAACCTGGATAGCTACTTTCTCATTTTTCCTAATGAAGAACCCCTTAAGGCTTGATTTTTTTTTACCTCAACTAATTGATGTAAGAAACACCTCTACTGAACCATTTGCCCCCATGTTTTAACAAATGTGGATTTTTTTTTAATGTAAGGAAATCTGGTCCGTTTTCTCAAATACACAAAATGGAATCAATATTGCAGTCGTTGAGGAGCTGACATATTACTGAATGAAAGAGTGAATCAGGTTCAAGGTTTTTTTTTCTGAATTGCCTCCAGCTGCCTGTTTTCCTAATGTCTGAGGTAGTTATTGAAAGTGGCAGGTTAAAAATTGGATTCCAGAGGGCAAGATATGATTGACTATGTAATTTTGCCAAAGCCCACAAGGAAATGTATATTTGAGCCTTCATTTCTCTTTTGCTTTATTTTGGGTAGAGATCGTTGTGGATAGCGCAGTAATGATATCCATTTCTTGCTTACTAAGATGGAAGCAATAGAACAGGAAATAAGAAACAATGTTCTTTCTTGTTGTTTAATTGAATCGCTCTTGGCCTTGGGGGCTATGCATCTGGTTTTGTATGATTTCAGCAAGAGGTGGCAAATAAGATACCTGAGCTAAGTTTGATATTTTTTTCGTTTTTTTTCTTTGCTTAGTTCTTACTAAGAATATTCATAGTACAATGTTTTATTGTACATTTTCAATATGAAACACTTCCTGTGCTAGGGCTGCCAAGTGGGGGCGGGTGGCGGGTAAACCCCCGCTTCGGAGGCCCAATTTCCGCCGCCATGGAATCGAGCCCCGGGGGGAACTCCGCCCCCCGAAGTGCAGCATGGCTGCGTCACCAGAGGTGACGCAACCACGTCGATCACATTGGGGGCGTGGCCCCGATCGTCGGAGGGAAAACTCTATGGTTTTCCCTCCGACGATTGGGGCCACACCCTCAACGTGTTTGACGTCACGCGTCAGCTCTGGTGACGTGCTGGCGGCGTGCGCATCAACGGAGAGCTCCCGGAGTGCAGCGAGGCTCCCCCGCCGGTAGGAGAAATCAACTTGGCAACCCTATCCTGTGCTATGTAGGCAGTCCATGCAATGTACTTGTTGCCACATTTCAGCTGTTGTGTGGAAGAATGCCACGAGTGCAGAAGCTTTGAGGGCTGATTCATACACTGCAAAAATGGTTAATCTGAAAACATATCTGAATTAATGTGAAGCTGATGTGCGGGTTGATTACATTTAACACTTTTAATTTTATATATTTATGTATTTATACCCTGCCTTTCTCCCCAGTGGGGGACCCAAAGTGGCTTACATTGTTCTCCATTTTATCCTCACAGCAACCCTGTGAAATAGGCTAGGCTGAGCGTATGTGACTGGCCCGAGGTCACCCAGCAAGCTTGTATGGCAGAGTGGGGATTTGAACCTGGGCCTTACAGATCCTAATCCAACATTCTAACCCCCTACACCACACTTCTTAAATAGGTTTTGATTCACTTTACACTCACTCAGAAAGTACAGTGAAAACACCAAGTATTACAAAGAAGATCTTATTTCCCTAAGATTCACTAAAGTGTGAACATCTTCTAAAAGCAACAGGTTTGATTTTTTTTTTAAAAAAGCAAAACCTATCTTTCATGAGCAGAAGGGTCCTTCTGCTCACATGTTGAGGAAGCAGTTTTGCTGACTAGTCCTTCCCACTTCATGCCCCCATGTGACACCTCATATTATTCTGGACAGTCTCCCATTCCCGGGGTGATACTTTGCGGGAAACAAAAGAGGCTGCAGCACCAAGGAGGATGTTGGAAAGATGCATTTCATGAGCAGAGTTAACTTGTGAGCCTTTGGAGCCATCTTAGTACAGATTTTTAAAAAATGTATAAAATCGGTGAGAGTGAGTTAGTGGTGGATTTAGTTAGGTACAGGTTTATTTTAGTTGCTCCTTTCTATGTATTTCAACATTTTATGCTTTTAAAACTCCTTGGATGGCTTTATCTGCTCTGAGCCTGATAATAAAAACCTAAATTAATAAACTTGTATGAAAACCTTGCAGGCATTGGAGTGGCTAATAAAGACATTTATTAGCATTCAGACACTTATTATGTTACCCCCAAGTGTTCCTTCTGTTTTTCAAAATTTGTTCTTGGAAAGTAATCTGTTTTAATCATGGCAGGTTGAATAGTATTAATGATGCCTAGGACAAACTAATTCTCCATAAATAGGTTTTTGGTAAGCCAGTGCAATTGGAAACTGCCGAAAACACGTTGGAAAATAAGAAATCTTAAGGAAGTATTTTGGTACTGTAAAGCTAATATATCTTTGCAAACCTGATTGCAATAAATAGGATCTGCCTTAGGAAACCAGTTTGTTTGAGAACAACTATCATCCATCTCAGTCCTGTGTGCGCAACAGAAGATCTAGGAATTCATATCCTTTGTATTTTCCATCGTGATGGAGAACTTTGTATAGTTCTTGAAATTAATAAAAACACAAGATAATGCAGAAGACCTGTGCATGATGTACATATATTCGCATTTGTTCCTCTTTACAACCCAGAAAAGAATGCAAATGCGTGTCACCTCATCCACTGAATTAAGTCTAGCAACTGATTTTCAGAACAGCTTTTCAAAGTTTTGTATGAAGCCAACATTTTTTAAAAGTGTGAGGATTTCCTCCCCTGGCATCATCAGCTTATGCTGGGTTATATATATGTTGACTAAATCTATAAGGTTTTTCGGTAATGATTTTCCTTTAAACTAGCTAATATAAGTTTTGAAAGAGTTACTGACCCAATTCCTTTTTATTACTCCTTTATAACAGTCCCAAATTCTTCTCCCAACTTAATTTGAAAACTAAAATCTTTTTCCTCTAAATTTAACAACATTTTGCATATATTCCAGATCAGACTTTAAATAAATATTAAATCGAATGTTAAATAAAGACTTATTACTTTCCATAAGCAATTCAAACCTAGATGCAGAAACTTTGGAATATCGTCTTCCACCAATAGGTGAAGACTTTGTTTTGTTTGATGTTCCCTTACTAACTTTTACTACCTGCCCACCCCATTTTGTGTTTTTATGTGTATGTTTTACTTCATTGTTTTAAACATTTTATAAATACTTGTATTTTAAATATTTTGAATGTTTGAAATGTTCTAACATTTGCCACGTTGGGAACCTGAACTAAGTGGAAAGGTGGCCTAGACATGTTTTAAATAAATAAACAAAATTTTATCACTTAATGTCCTGTGTTTCCTTATCAATGAGGATATTATGTAGAAAATCTCCTGAATTCTCCATTACTTGAAAGTGTTAGGAAAGAAAAGTTTTAAGTTGTTTCAGGTCAATAGAGAACTAAACTGAGAGCACCTTTTGCACCGTAGTTCTATTATTCCTATTTTGAAACCAAATAAAAATAGGCAACTCCTAATTTAGGATTTTCTGTTCATTCTCAATTGTTTTGTGTACCTGAGGTCAGTCTTTCATCGCTGCAAACATTATTGCCTAATTATTTAACCAAATATCTCATGCCTTCTTTCCCCCCCTGCATGTACAACTCTTAGCTTATTACTCCAAATAAATGACATTATCATGTGTCCAGCCTTTATCTACTGACTTCCAATGGAAGGCTTATAAATAACCACAGTGATTTTTGATAGTATGTCCATATAAATTATTGCATTTTTCCGAACCAAGACAACTTATAAGTTGACCAGGATCCTTAACATCTAATTTTGTACATTTTTATAATTGATCTGGTTTACCTTTAAACCAGCCTCTTAAATACTTTATTGGTGGTTTTACTTTTCTGTCTTCAATATGCCAGTTAACTCCCATATTAATATTTGTGCATTCAGATGTTTTTATTGTTAATGAAATGATGATGTTGTGAATATGTTCTCCTATTTCTTGTAGTGAAGATTTAGGATTCATCAAGGCAAGAGCCACATCATCTGCATATAATATAATTTTAGACACTATAACACCAACCTTCACTCCTGATGTTTGTGTATTCCTCCTAATTGCAATACCTGTGGCTCAATAAACAATACAAACAGCATAAGTGATAGAGAGCTTTGTAGATAAGTCTTTCTATGTAAATGGTAAACCTCTGACAGGTACCTGTTGATGAAAACTCACATTACAACATGATCTGGGAGAGTACTGCTCAGAGGTTTTAAAACTTGAATTAAATACAGCCATCCAATGCAATCAAATGCTTTTTGATACTGAATGCTGTCTTTCTTAAATATACTCCTGTTCAATCTGTTAGCAATAAGAGTTGTCTAGATTTAAAAACCACATTTGAATGACATGGGTTTAAAAGATTCAGTCTGAGAGTATACTGTCTCATGATGTTTTGGGGTTGCTACTACTTTAGCTTCATCCCATGGTATTTGATAGTACAGGAGCAAAATGTTTTAATACTATTCATTGAGATTTGTAACATGATATCAAAAAAGATTTTATAAAATTCCTTTGGTGATCCATCAGATGCAGGCAATTTATTATTATTTAAATTCTTAATGGCCCTTCATTTCTGCTCTTGATATTTCTCCTTCTGGTGTTTCTGTATCAGAAAATTTATGGATTTTCCACTTAACCAGAAAATCTTTTAGCACATCTACAGAGGTTTAGCATAATACAGTTTAAACTATATACTATGAAATATTTAATGGCCCTTCATTTCTGCTCGATATTTCTCCTTGCGGTGTTTTTGTATCAGAGAATTTAGGGATTTTCCACTTAACCAGAAAATCTTTTAGCACATCTACAGAGGTTTAGCATAATACAGTTTAAACTATATACTATGAAATATGCAATTTAAGCTATACAATTTAAACTATTTAAAACAAATACAATTTAAACTATTAAACTATTACACTATCTCTTGAGGAGATTTTATGCAATATTTATCTACCTTAATCGGGAATGCAATATTTATCTACCTTAATTGGGAATAGAGAAGTATGTTCCAGTAGTCTGGGTTGCATTGTTGATGATTTGTTCCAAAGTTCAGATTTCTTTTGCTTTAGGAAGTTTTCTGATATTTTTGCTTAGTAAACTTTTTTCAGCTCTGCTCTTGCAGCATTCCAAGTTATCATGTGCTACTGTCTACCTTGTTCTATTTCTAATATTGTAATCTAGAACATCAGATCATATTCCTGTTGATTCTAATTTCTGCTACTCTCTAAATAAAAAATTACATGGATGTGTGCTTTCAGCGTAGCCTGGGACACATCTGGAGTTACATTAATCTAATAATAAATCTCCAAGGCCTGTCTAATTTCTTCTACTAGGTTCTTACTGTGAAGTAATGAATTATTTAATCCCCACTGTTAGGAGAAGTCAAAACACTGCTGGGTCATTATGACTGGTGCATGATCTGCATATATCATGTGGCTGCTTTCTAAATTGCTTGTTCTAATCCAAAAGTGTGGAAAAACTAGTACAGAAATTCATTTCAAATATGATTTATGCAATGGAGGGAAAAAAGTAAAAAACTTGTCGATCTTTATTTTAACAGTTACATTGTCCCACTAGCCCGAATCTAACTATAGCCTCAATACCTGTTTTTGATAAATTATTTGATATTAAGGCTTGCTTAGATCTATCCAGATGCAAGTTGAATACACCATTACAGTCATACCAGTAATTATATTGGTCATGGCAAAACTTAATAGTTATTCCAGAAGTAACCTAAAAATGGTCTTTGTTTTTGGTGGAAGCCAAGCACACGCATTAGCATTATATATTGTCTCTTAATACACCTCTGATATTATGAATCTCCTGTTTCAACTCCATTCATTTTGGTTGCATTGGATGTTGAAAAAGGCTTCGCACAGATACAGTAATGCTAAGTATCTTTCACATTTTTAATGCAAATACAAACTAGCCTTTTCCCAAAAAGTAGCCTTTCATAAATGTAGGCCTCTCTGTCTTCAAATTGACTATTACAACTTGTATAATAACTAAGGGTGTGCGTTCAGATCTACCCGAGCTGAAAATATACCTTATCAGTATTTTCAGGTATGTTTCGGCATCCCAAATGTATCCAGGTTTTCGCAGAAAAACCGGTGGAAAACCTCCCCAAAAATCCTAGATATATTTGGGGTTACTGGGTAGATCTGAAAACACCTGTTTGCTGGGCTTCTTTTCTCAGAAATTTTGATTTTATTAGAGAAATAAAACTGGGAAACATACAGAAAAAAAGTTGAAACCATACATGAACATCAACGAAATAAAGCATAAAGAACAAAAACAGGCAAAAGAGAAAAAAGAAGAAAACAAAACAAAAGGGATATAAAAGGCTTCTGATTTTCTTTAGAACAAATATAATTTTGGTTGTAGATTTTTTTTGCTTATATACAAAGACAAGAACGCTCTCTCTTAAATTTCCCTTAAGCAGATTTCTTCTTCAGAAAATCCACAAAGTATCCTTAATCTTTTTCATGCTATCTCTAATAAGGAAGTAGTTGTCTTTTCCCTAACCAATACTATAAATTTAGTCGTATCTGCCAAGTCCAACATCTTCTCAAGGTGCTCTTCTAATATAGGTGTTATCGGACATTTCCATTTCTATGTATAGTCATTTTCATTGCCGTAGTCAAATATAGGAACAAAAATTCATAACATAAAAGACTCTGGTTTCAGCTTTACCTTAGTCTTTAGAATGTTCCACAGATTCCATATCTTCCTCCTTAAAAAAATTGTCAAAAGTAATGTAATCATCTGTCTGATATCTTTGTCATTTTTTCTTGGATACCTCTTAGCCTCAGATAATATTCCTTTTCACTTAAGTCCATAAGGGCTAAACAATCCAAATGCCTCTCAAATTCTTTATCAATCCCTTCTGTTTTATTTTCTACAGCAACCACTTTACCATTGATTTGCTTAACTTCCTTAGTAATAGGCCCTATTGCTTCTTTGGGTTTTTTCATATCATCTTTCATTTCTTTTTTAGATGTCCCTAAACTCACAATTCTTTTCTCAAAGATTCCAAGATTCTCTATTTTACTCTCTATTCTGCATCCCATTTGTTCAAGTAATTTCTGCATCATATCTAATGTGACATGTTGGTCTGATGGACCTTCCCTGTCAAGGGTCTTTCTGGAACTCATTATAGGATAAGATCCAAGATACAAAAAGATAGAAATAGAGAGAGACCATTTTCAAATCAAATACTTTCACTTTTAGCTATCAGCAATTTGTATATTTTCACCATGGCAACAAAAATTTTAAAAAATCAAAGCAAGTACTCCCAAATGTTTTCAGTTACTTTCACTTTTAGCCATCAGGAGTTGGTCAAATAGTTTGTATTCATTCACCATAGCAACTAAGGTCAAATAGTCCCAGAATGTCTCAGAGTCTTATCTTCTATTATGTGTGATTATCCAATAACAAGTTATCCTCTAAAGTAAATATAAGAACAATTTCATGGCAGATTTATCTTCGCAGCCAAAAAACTTTCATGCATGCACTCTTCCATAAAAAATAAAATTAAAGATTAAAAATTTGAAATGGGAAAATGAATTAATCCCTCATCCATTTGGTTTTCTTCATTTCTTAATTACAGTTTTTGCCAGAGTTATTATTTCAAAAAATTATTTAAAGGTTTTTTATAATCCATGAGAGAGGTTACCTTACCAGGGGTTGTCTCTTTTGTCTTCAAGAAAATCTCTCTTTGGCTGTAGATAATTGTGTCCATAAATCTTAAGAAGTAGAGGAGGTCAGGCGTCAGTCATAGAATCATAGAGTTGGAAGGGCCCATGCAGACCATCTAGTCCAACCCCTGCCCAATGCAGGACCAGCCTAAAGCATCTCTAACAAATATTCATCCAGCCTCTTCTTGAAAGCTGTCACTGAAGAGGAGCTAACCACCTCTCTAGGCAGCTGATTCCACCTTTGAACCACTCTGACCGTGAAAAAGATTTTCCTAATATCCAGCCGATACCTTTCTGCATGTAATTTAAACCCATTGCTTCGGGTCCTATCCTCTGCTGCCAATTGGAATAGCTCCTTGCCCTCCTCCAAATGACAGCCTTTCAAATATTTAAATGTCCCCCCTCAATCTCCTCTTCTCCAAACTAAACATTCCCAAGGCCCTTAGCCTTTTCTCGTAGGGCTCAGTCTCCAGACCCCTGATCATCCTCGTCACTCTCTTCTTTACCCTTTCAATTTTGTCCACATCCTTTTTGAAGTGAGGCCTCTGGAATGGCACACAGTACTCCAGGTGCGGCCTGACCAAGACAGTATACAGAGGGGCTATGACCTCCTGTGATTTCGATCCTATGGCCCTTTTAATATAACCCAAGACTGAATTTGCCCTTTTTGCCACCACAGCACACTGACTGCTCATATTTAGTTTACAGTCCACTTTTACCCCAAGATCCCTTTCGCATACACTACTCCCCAGACTTATCAGGATTCCAAACGCAGCCGGGACCAAAGTTGTAAATTCCAAGACCTCATATTGCTCTAACTTGGGAGTTGTCTGCAAAGCATCTACTCAGTAGAAAACACCCAAGGAGCAACCTAAAGAGGTACACTTGGTTTATCTCTTTGATCTCCCTTTGATCTAGGGAGATTTTGCTGACTGAGCCCTCCTAGTCAGTAATTAGCTGTGTTGTGTCTTCACTCCCCATGAAGACATCAGCCCACGATTACATGTTCACCAGAAGCTTGTTTGTCGGGCTTCTACTGCAGTCCCTTTAAAGTCTGGGCAGAAGACAGCCCAAGGATCAGCTGTGCTGGCGGGGAGCTGAGAGCTCCCTGCCGGCTCAGCTTGGGGCTGCTTCTGGTGCAGCCCAGTTTAAACTGGGATGCAGGAAAAGGCAGCCCAGGATCAGTTGTACCCTTGGGGAGCAGACTGCTCCCTACCAGCCAAGCTTCTGGTGTGCAATTCCACCCCCATTTTTTCTTCTCAGTCTATTGGACACCCCCCCCCCAAATCAGGAGTTCAGAAAAATCCCAAGTCCAACTACTGCACTGGTATTGGGATCCAGAGACCCATTTTCCTCCCTGGTTCAATAGAGTTGAACTATAAAAGGGGTGGGGGGGGGTTTGCATGCCCCTAATAATATTGCAGAGTTTTATCAAACTGCTGTGCTTCTTACAACATCTTGCAAAAACTTTTTACACATTTGCACTTGTCAAGCCTAATGCCCCCTTGAGCTTGCATGTGCACACTCGCTTTTGAATTATGAAGATGATTGGTCAGATCCAAAGAACCCTGAGCTAAAGGAAAATTGCCATTATCGCTTCCCCCCCTTTGTGCAAGAGGACATGGTCTATATGTGTAAGGGCACTCTGGAATCAAATCCAACATTGCTATTGCCATTATTATCATTTATTCTACTCAAAGGCTTAGAAAAGAATATGGAATTTCACATTTATTGTTGTAGGTATTGCAAATTGCCTTGAGCAACAGGTTTGTTGGAATGGTGCCTGATAAACTAAGATTTTTAAAGTCCCTAAAAGCACAGAAAACTAATTTAAATGCAAAATATGGAGAATGCTGCTTACCTCTGACTTCAAACGGAAGGAAGGGTCAGAGCTCTGAGTGCAGCAGAATCTTTTACATTGCTAACTGGAATCTCAGTTCCTTTTCCTAGAGAGAGCATGTCCTCCTTATAGCTTAGGAGCAGGGAAAAGCAGGCCTACTTGGAGGTTTTCCATTCAGCTGGTGTAAAAAATATAACTGCTATTGTGAGTTGCAAAGTTACAGCTAGGGATGGGCACGAACTAGCTTCCGAACTAAAGTTCGTGATGAACTTTGGCCAGTTCATGGTTCACAAAGTGAAGTTTGTGACAGTTCAACCAGCTCAAACTTCCCACAGATTTTCAAGCAGTTTGTGGATGTCTGTGCCAGTTCATGAGTGGTTACATTTCCAGAAAGTCTGTCTGTGCATTGTATTTTATCGTTTGTAAACTGTATATTGTTCATTAGTTTTATGGAAGCTGCCCTGAGCCCACATCGGCGAGGAGGGTGGGATAAAAGTTAAAGTAATAAATAAATAAATAAATAAATAAATTTCGTTGTGTTTACTTCCCATTTTCTTGCACAGAGCTTGCAAAATCCAGTCGTCGTCCCCCCGCTTGGATTTGTGCTTTTAAGCTTGCAGTGCTAGTGGCACTGTGTTCTGCTGGGCACTCTGTACATTGTATTGGTTCTGTTGGCTTGCAAAAATGCCTGCCTTGCTCGAATTGTAATTGAGCTGGCATTGCCACATTGGCTCTGAGTTCTGCTGGGCGCTAGTACATTGCACTGGTTCTGCTGGGCTTGTACAAATGGCCCCCCTTCAGTTTCTGTAGGCAGAGTAATTAACACAGCAATAGTGTACAACCTGGTTAAAGTATCTGATAACAACAAGAGGGACCTGGATTCAGATGCCATGAAACTCTCTGGGCTAATCGCTTTTCCTAAACCTAGCCTAACTTGTTAGGTGGTTGTAAGTATAAAATGTGGAAGGGAGACTTGTGTATGCTGCCCTGAATTCCTTGGACAAGGTGTGAGGAAAAAACCAAACTAACAAATATGCACTTAACTGTATCTTCTTATCCTCAAGATGTTTCCATCATATTTTTCAGCTGAAGAATGAGAAACCTTTTTTGCTAGGATTCTCAGTCATTAAAATGTAAAATGAAATGCAGAAGTTTCTTTGGGCAGAGGGCTGTATGTTTTTCTTGAATCTTCTGTGCTAAATTCTAACTATGTTTTCTACATATTCTCCTCCTTTCATAGAGCCCATCAGAATCAAAACTGAAGAAGAAAATAACTAAGACGAAAGAAGCTAAAAAAGTATTGAAGAGAAAATTCAAAGTTAACACAAAAATTGTATTTACGGAAGATGGGGAGGTAAGCTCAGTGAAAACGTTTCGCTTATCATTGTAAGACGTCCTAAATGTGTTAACTGTTTTTGTCGTATAGCAGTTGTTCTTAGGCTTTTAACTTTCACAGACCATTTCCCTGTTGACTTGCTTGCTGAGGAACTCCTGGATGTCTGCTGTGGAATCTGTGCATTGGATTCTGGGTTGCCTAGTTTAGCTGATGGTAACTGGCAAGGCTTCTTGGATCTCATCCAACACTCCTTTGGATTTGCACATTGAGAACAACATGAATCAGCATAGGCAGGCTAACTTTCATAGAGTTTGTCTACTGTTATAATCTTCTGTGTGATAAATTTCTGAGGGTCCATAGTTTAAAAACCGCTGGCCTAGTGGAACTATATGTGGTTTAATGTAATTTTGACCAGAATTGTTTTGTTGAAATTCAACAGTTCTTTTCTAATCTCTGTCCATTTAAATTGGGCCTGGTGGGATAATCTGCCCCCAAATATCTTGGATTCAGTTGAGTATTTCCACATATGGAAGGATTTCTTCCCATAGTGTGGTTTTCTTGCCTCTGCTTCCCTCTGCAGCCCCAGATGTTCCTCAAAATGCTGTCCTGGGGTTTGGGGACAGAAATTTGGGCTGCAGCCAAAGAGGGGGAAAAGTTGCACCCCTTGGGTTGGTATTTTTTCATCTGTGCAAGTGGTCAGTTGGATCCAAGCCACGTTTTCTGATGATCCATGGTACAGTAGAAGAAAATGCTGGTCGCCTTTTCCATGGCAATCGATAACAAATACCAGTTTAAAATCCAAGTCCTCGTGTACTCTAATGCAGCTATACTGAACTTTTTGGGTAGGGAGAGAGGCCAAATGCTCTGTGGTAGAAGCAGAGGTTGCTAGGTCTGTGCATGTTCCTTACCACAAAGACATTTGTCAGTTAAAAATGATTCTGACACATGTCAATGGATTCAAGTGCATGATGCTCCAAATCATCTAGCAACTTTCTATCATGGATCAGTGGCAGGGACCCTCATATTTTGGCTTGGTTTACTAGTTAGCCATTACTGCTAGCAGACAAGTGGATTTGTGGAACCTGTCAATAGAATTCACCCTGTGGCGGTGTCCATGGTGCTGAATTGCCTTAAGAACACATTTTAGCATATTTCCGTTGTTCAAGATTTACTAAAATCAAAACAGAAAACTATTCCAGCTGCACAGAAAAGATAAATGTTCTGATTAAGCTTGAACTCGTAATGGTTTGTTTCTTGAAATAATTTAGCCTATTGCTTTTTCAAAAGCCAGCTTGGAAGCTGAGAATGATAGTGACTGTAGCAGCTGATAGAAAGTTGCTAGAATTTCTCTCTCTCTTTTTTGTAGGAAGTGCTGTAATGTTTTTCTGTGGCAGCCATGGATGCTGAACTGTCAGTTTCTATAATTAGGTTGATATATTAAGCCTTGTTCTATGAATTTGTGTGAGGAATGATCATGTTGAATGCGGTGCAGCATTCTGAATGTTGAATAGCAACGTGGCTTCTGAGCTAATCTCAGAGGGAGAGAAAAATGAAACAAGACATTAAAGACGCAAGGGTGGCCTTTTCCAACATGTGGGCTTGTGGGATTGTCAGTTTGAAATAAGCACATTTTAAAAATTCAATTTATACATCACCTGGTGATTTTAGTCACTTAGTGACTATTGTATTGTTGTTCTGTCTCCTGGCGTGCCTTCCTGCATGCCAGTATTTTTCCTGTGGATGAGAGATGTACATTCACCAATTCTGTCACTTCTCCATATCAGTATGCAGCAGCTCTGGATAGTCTCACTTCTCCTACACTGTAACAGTTCCAGGTGCCTCTTTTTACCCCAGAACTTCGTCCTTCCTTTCCCCTCTCCCTTCTGCAAAACATCTCTAAACAGCATTTTGCTGCCATGTCTGTCTACCTATTACCTGATAGCTTTGTGCAGTCTTTTGGAGTTGTGCAGATGTCATCATATTCAGTAACAATGGAGTGATAACTATATATCTTGCCTGTCTACTTGAGATAGATGTAGTGTAAGACACCATGGTCAAACTGGGGACCATTTTGACAGGACTCAGACATCTGACTGTTGAAACTTGTACATTGTTATAGCATTAGAGGTATGCCCCTGCTGCACTTCGTCATCACAACTGCAGATGGGCAGAGGATGATGGCATAATTACTGATGGTGAGAAGTGTCATCAAGTCGCAGGTAACTTATGGCAACCCCATAATGTTTTCCAGGCAAGAGCGAACAGAGGTAGTTTGCCATTGGTTGCCTATGCATAGCATCCCTGGACTTCATTGGTGGTCTCCAGTGTTCCCTCTAAGCTGAGTTAGTGTGAGCTAGCTCACAGTTTTTTAGCTTCCGGCTCACACATTTTTGTCTTAGCTCAGGAAGGATGGCTCCAGAGCAAACTAATTTATGCAGTAGCAAAATTGCTCACTCACAACATTAATGCCAGTGGCTCACAAAGTAGAATTTTTCCCCACAAGACTCCACAGTTTAGGGGGAGCATTGGAAGTACTAACCAGGGCTGAGCCTGCTTAGCGTCTGTGATCTGATTAAATCAGACTTAGCCTGGGTCATCCAAGTCAGGGCATAATGACTAGTTCAGCAGAATCAAGAGGTGTAAGAGGCTCCTGGACCCTGCAAAGTTGACTCTCACCTGGCCCCTCAGCCTGAGCAACTGTTCTCTATCCTCTTTCCTGTATCCTGCCTGATTAGTTGATTTCTAGTTTAACTGCCAGATTGCTTTCAGGCAGATGGTGGCCCAATTATGTGTGTGTTGAAGTCCTAACTGTGCTTGATTGGGTCAGTCTCAGCCTAAAATGAGTGAAAATACGTTTCTGGAAATAGGTCATTTGCGCCTTATGAGAACTGATCAGTATTTGTTTTACATCTCTAATTCCTGTGGGATCAAAACATCAATTTCTGCTTCCTCCCCCACCCCCCGCTCATAACTTTAAGACACTCTTGTAGAAATAGCAAGAACTTGACACTCTGCATTAGTAATAAACTGTGTGCTATAGTGTTTTTACTGTTCTTTTTTCATTCAGTTAATCCAGCAGTGGCCACCAGCTCAGAAGTCTGTTCAGAATAAAGCAGAAGAGGATGATGATTCTGGAGGAATCAATCTAGAAAGAGCAAAAGAAAGATTGCAGGAAGAGGACAAGTTTGACAAAGAAGACTATAGGAAAAAAATTAAAGAAAAACACAGGGTAAGTCCAAATGCCTTTCCATATGTGGGTGTATTAAAGACAAATGCCACCATAACATTGATGTTTGCTTGGAGAGTGACTTTTTTTGTACTTCAGTTTTTACGCACTGAAACATTTCAATTAGCTTCATAACTTGTTTAAATATTCTGTAGTGTTTAGAGCAGGGGCGTTGAACTCATTTGTTATGAGGGCCAGATCTGACATAAATGAGACCTTGTTGGGCCGGGCCATGTGTGTCATAAAATGTAATGCCAGGTAGCGGAGATATAAACTATATAAAGGACACAAACACAAAGATTTTTTTAAAATTTAAAAACATGCTTAAAACATTAGCTCTGTAAGCTGCAAACGTACTTTTGATTTATTGACATTTACCACAGAAATCTCATGCTCAGAGTTCTGAGTCTAGGACCCAGGTTAAAACATGAAGTGGCTGACTTGATTAAGAGAGTCTGGTGAAGCAAGCTATGATGCAGCAGCAGCAGCAGAACTGGAAGCAGGAGATGGCCAGTTTTCCACTGCAGGCCTGATGGAAGCCTTCCGGGGGCCTAATCCGGCCCCAAACCACATGTTTGACACCCCTGGTTTAGAGCATTCTTGTCTTTTTTCATTGGGTGACCCATGTGGATTTCAGCAGGGTAGCTGTGCTGATCTGTAGGAGAGGAGCTAAATTTGAGTCCAGTAGCACCTTAGGGACAAACATGGTTTTATGGGTACAAGTTTTTGAGAATCAGAGTTCCCTTTGTCAGATAGCTTTGATTCTCAGAAGCTTGTGTCAGAAAAATCTTGCTGGTCTCTAAGGGTGCTGCTGGATTCGAACCATTTGAATTGTGCAATATGGCTTCTTAATGCCTCTCCCTGGGAATAGAAAACCCTGACTTGGCAAGTATTCATACTGTGGGCCCTCCTAAGGAACTTCCAGGATAGCATCGATCCAAATACACAGAACTGGACACCACACTATAACTATACAGTCTGGGTGGCTATCAGGCCCTTAGTCTATTGAGATTAAAACATTTTACAAGAACCCAGAACAAGTACACAGGGCAGTGACAGCAAAAGGCATGTGTCTGTTTTCCATCAATAAGAATGAGGACTAGAGAGCATTCAAATGAGGTGTTCATCATGCTACATGATATTTAAGTGCCTGATGTGGGCCTTTTCATAGAGATGGTTGAAGGCTATCAAACATGCTAATGAATTATTCAAGAAATGGCTCAGATATAATGTGATTGATTTGGGCTGTAATGTAAAGCTTTTGTGCGTGTGCTTTATAGCCTTTTTGGCATTTAAGAAAATTTTGAATTGTAGACCATAAAAATGCGGAGGTAGTTTCTGGACCATTTATTTGTCATAAACGAGAGCTGGAAGTTTGAGAACTTGACAGCAGAGAATAGCTATAAATGTTACACAGTCTTGTCAATGCCCATTGATTGTGCTCCTTCTTCTCATTATTGTTATTTATAGTATTTCTGTTTTTTGCAACACCTAAAAAGCTGTAAGGACATTGAGCTGTGTTCCCTATAGAGAACAAGTAGACTGTGCATCAAAAAACAGAATGGCCAAGAGCTTTTTTTAAAAGTTACTTAAGTTTGCAGCAAAGTGAGGAAAAAGTTTTTCCGGGAGGGGTGTGTATGAAAACCCTGTTTACCTGACTCAGAGTAACACTTCCATTAGTGGAGTAGGGAAGGGCTGTTTTGGCTTATTTCTCTCTCCCACTGCAGATCTGCCTCCCCCCCCCCATAAACGCAAAAAGTCAGAGGACTTTTTGGAAACCCCCACCAAAATGTGGAATTTCAAGGAGTCAGTAAGCTGCATAGTTTGGAGTTCCACCAGCCTCTGTTCAACTCATTGTTTTTACCTTAAGACCTACTTAGGTTTCCCACTATTCACAGAGTTCCTAATTTTATTTTATTTTCACTCCATTTGTACCATGCCTCTTTCCCCAATGGGGACCCAAAGTGGCTTGCATCCTTCTTCTTTAGAACATAAGAACATAAAAGAATATAAGGGAAGACATGTTGTACCAGGCCAATGGCCCATTCAGTCCAACACTCAGTGTCACACAGTGCCCAAAACCCAGGTGCCATCAGGAGGCCCACCAGCGGGGCCAGAACTCTAGAAGTCTCCCACTGTTGCCCCCCCCAAGCACCGAGAATACAGAGCATCACTGCTCCAGACATAGTGTTCCATCTGTATGTTGTGGCCAATAGCCACTGATGGACCTCTGCTCCATATGTTTATCCAGTCCCCTCCCCTCTTGAAGTTGGCAGTGAATTCCAGGTGTTAATTACTTTTTGGGTGATAAAGTACTTCCTTTTATCTGTTCTATGCCTACTGCTCATTAATTTCATGGTGGGCCCACAAGTTCTTGTATTGTAGGAAAGTGAGAAAAGTACTTTTTTCTCTATCTTCTCTATCACATGTATCATTTTGCAAACCTCTGTCATTTCACCCCCTCAACCATTGTTTTTCGAAGCTAAAGAGCCCTAACCTCTTTAGCCTTTCTTCATAGGGAAGGTGTTCCATCCCCTTAGTCATTTTAGTTGCCCTTTTCTTCTGCTTCTTTTCCAATGATATAATATCTTTTTAGAGGTGAGGTTACTAGAATTGTACACAGTATTCCAAATGAGATTGCACCATAGATTTATACAGGGGCATTATGATACTGACTGATTTGTTTTCAATATAATAATCCCCAGTATAGCATTTGACTTTTTTATTGCAGTCGCATACTGAGTCGAACCTGAATGAGTTATCTACCATGACTCCAAGATTTCTCTCCTGGTCAGTTTCTGCCAGTTCAGACATCATCAACCTATATTTATTGTTAGGATTTTTGGCTCCAGTGTACAATACTATGCACTTGCCGATGTTGAACCTCATTTGCCATGTTGACGCCCACTTGCCCAGCCTCGACAGATCCCTCTGGAGCATCTCATAGTCCTCCCTGGTTCTCACTGCCCTGAGCAACTTAGTGTCATCCACAAACTTAGCTATTTCCCTGCTTACTTCCAGCTCCAAATCATTAATGAACACGTTAAAAAGCACCAGACCTAGTACTGAGCCCTATGGTACCCCACTGCTTGCCACCCTCCATTGTGAAAACTGCCCGTCTCTGTTTCCTGTTAGTTAACCAGTTTTTAATCCACAAGAGGATTTGTCCTCTTATCCCATGACTACTGAGTTTTCTTAGGAGCCTTTGATGACGAACTTCATCAAAAACTTTCTGGAAGTCTAGGTAAACAACATCTACTGGCTCACCCTTGTCCACATGTTTCTTTCCTCCATTTTATCCTCACAACAACCCTGTGAGGTAGGTTAGGCAGAGAGTGTATGGCTGGCCCAAAGTCACACAGCAAGCTTCTTCCATGGCAGAGTGGGGATTAGAACCTGGGTCTCTTTAATTGTAGTTGGGTATTCTTACCACTCCACCATGCTGGCTCTCAGTATATGTGGTTGATATTCTAGTCCCCTACCCTTTTTTAGTTTCCACTTTCTCTTCCACCTACCATGTAATCTCTGCCTTCAAAAAGTTGTACACAGGGCTAGCTGTTAACTGTAGTTAACAAATCGAGAGCTGTCTCAGTTCAGCCTCATCATAAACAGTTATATATCATACCATACTATTTTCCTGTATCAGATAGTGGCTAGTGGCTAGTGCAGTGATGAGAAACACACAAACTTATGATGTCACGTAACATGTTCCCATAACAGCATGTTAAAAGACAGGAGAAGGACGTCAACCCACTGTTGTTTTCAGCAGCAGCCCTGGGTGGGTATCGTATCTAGTTCCAACCTGTATTATAGGCTGGAATGTAGCTGTCTGCTGGATCCCAATGTCCCACTCTTCTCCCTCCCCCCCAATATATCTGAAGACTGCCTTGCAGAAGAGATACCCTTGTGACTGATTACAGTAGGACTTAATCCCAGATAACATTCTCAGAATTGCATTCATTATAGGGAAGTAAATCCCTTTGACTTCTGTTAGACTTATTCTGAGAATTATAAATTTCTAAATATTCTGCAATGGTGCTTAGCAAAACTGTCATAGTTGAACATGAAAACACTGCCAGAGATTCTTCAAAGACTGTGCTTTTGCTTGTCTTTGAAACAGAGCTAAATTGCCAGCTACATATGTGAAGAGTTAAGAAATTATACAGGAAAGCTCAAATATAGCAAAAGAATTAAAGTACTGTTCTCTGTCAAGAGTCACTTGGATACTTTTGTCAATATGTTGTTGTTATTGTTTCCACTTACTTTCATTTCATGAGGGATAATCAAGTCTATTGTACAAAAATAAATACCTTGAATTGAGTAATAAAGGTTTTAATAAAGTTTGCTACTGCTCTCAAATTCTGTACTTTAAAACTGTTCGTTCAACATAACTCTTAAATGAAGCAATTTTTAAAGCTGCAGAAAATGTCAAATTAACGCCAGTTGTTCACTTGTACATTATAGAAGCATAAGGAGTTAGAATGATTGACCGATAAAGTATTTAATAACTGGATTCCAACAATAGAAGTAGCATAACTTAATCTTCAGAGTTCATGAATTTGTCAAGGAACTGGCTCATTGATTTATAATATTCCAGTCAGTCTCTCCACATTTCTTCATTACCTCATGCCCTTGAAATATAATTACTTTATTTCCATTTTCAATTTTTTTTAAAACCACCAAGCTGGTTTTGCCTGCTACTTGAAAAGGAAAATAAGATAAATTATTTGCTGCTTACCCTCCAGTTCCTCATTCTATGCTATGCTAACCAAGGTGGTGGGATCACACTCACCTTCCTAACTTCAGGCATACCAAGGTGTATACCTGATGTATACTTGTGCTGAGTACAGTAAACCTAGGCACAGTAATGGACTATCTTTAATCAGAGCCAGTGTGGTATAGTGATTAAGAGTGGTTGATTTTGATCAGGAGAACGGGGTTTGATTCCCTACTCCTCTTTGAACCAGTCACAATTCTTTCAGAACTCTCTCAGCCCCAACTACCTCCCAAGGTGACTGTTGTAGGGAGAGGAAAGGCAGGAGATTGTAAGCTGCTTTGAAGCTCCTTAGGGTAGAGAAAAGCAGGGTATAAAACCCAACTCTGCTGCTGCTGCTGGTGCTGCTGCTTCTAACCATTCACTGATTTTTCCTGGGTAAAAATTCTACTCATTGCACTATATGCCATGGTTAAAATGCAGTGCCAAACCATGGTTTGAGGGTGTGTGAATGAATGTGCTCACTTGCTTGGGGTCAGTTAATGACTTCCATCCTGGTAGAAACCATACTTTACTTCAGTATCTTAGTTGTCCATGTTTAACTCAAGAGAGAAAAGGCAGATAAATAAACCCATACTTAGATGACCTCTGGATTTTATAACTGCATTGAATTCTGTGTAGGGCTTCCCTTGAAGACTGTTCAAAGACTTCAGCTGGGGTAGAAAGCAGACTGATTCAGAATTATTGAAAAAATCTTGTTAGTGATAAAAAAGAACTCTACTAGCTACCAGTTAATTTCTGAGCACAAATTTCAAATTGCTGGATCCTACCTTTCTTTTCTTTTTTATTATAAAGTCAAGACAGATACTTACAAAACACTTCATATGTACACCAGATATGTAATAAAACATGGTTCAATCTGTTTGCATTATTTAGCTCATTATTTCTACATATGGCTTTGTTCCCCACTTAATTTTTTTCACTTCTAAGACCATTCTTGTTGACTTAAGCATGGTGAGAGCCAGTGTGCTGTAGTGGCTAAGAGCAGCAGACTCTAATCTGGAGAGCCAGGATTGATTCCCCCACTCCTCCTCCACATGAAGCCAGCTGGGTGACCTTGGGCCAGTCACAGTTCTCTCAAAACTCTCTCAGCTCCACCTACCTCACGAGGTGCCTGTTGTGGGGAGAGGAAAGGAAGGCAATTGTAAGCCACTTTGAGACTCCTTAAGGTAGAGAAAATCAGGGTATAAAAACTTCCTCCTCCTCTTCCAACTTAAGATTTCACTCTTTACTGTTTCTGAAGAAAATTACAGTTTCCAAAAAAGTGATAAATGGAGTCCAGTGTTTGTTCTGTAGAGTCTGTGCTGTCCAGTTTTAACTTTGTGATTTTATCCATTAGCATGATATTCCATATCTTACATAGCTGGCTTTCATCACTGGGCAATTGTGTTTGTTTCCAGCATTAGCTAGAAGCATTCTTGCAGCAACCAACATTTGCCAAATTAAATGCTGTATGCTTTTGGGTGGACCCTTTTAGTTAAATCATAATAAATATTTTAAGGGTGACAAAGGTATTTCTATCCTTGTAATCTGGCAAATTCTTTTTCTCCCCCTTCTGTAATATCCTTTAACTAAAGGGCAATTCCATCACATATAAAATAAAGTGCTAACACATTTTCCATATTTCAAACCAATATTAGAGGCGGTCTTAAACATTTCCCCCAACCTCAAAGGTGTAAGATACCCACCTATATAAGATCTTAATACAATTCTCCCTGATGTACACATTCTTGGTAAAACAGTGCACTGTCAAAATTTCTGATAAAATCTTCTCTGTTATATATACTGAGCATATCTAAAACTATTGGAACCTACTCTCTGTCTAACCAATTTCTATGACAAAAAACCTTCCTTATGGAGAAATGTCAGCATAACTTTCTGAACCTGTCTTTGTCCATGCTCTGAAATCACTGTTTACTAAGAGTGGATAGAAATCCTCATTTTGAAACATTGACGACAAAGGGGGAGTCCTAGCGATAAACTTTTTTGTTGATTTTTCACACATTGTGCTTTAGTATATCTACAGAACAAACATTGTTTAGTATCTAAAGAACAGTTTGGACTCCATTTGTCACTTTTTTTAAACTGTAATTTTCCTGCAGAAACAGCAAAGAGTGAAATCTTAAGTTGGAAGAGGAGGAGGAAGTTTTTATACCCTGATTTGCCACTGGTTTCCTTTTCCTTTTTCTGCTTTCTAAACCAAACCCAGAAATGCTGTGGTACCCAAGGAGCTAACCTTTTAAGCCCCTTAAATAGTTTGGGATCAGGATATCTTGAAGTCTGCTTTTTTTCTGTATGAACCTGCCCATTTGTTAAGATACTCAGAATCCCCGTGTTTGTGTGTATTAAGTGCCATCGAGGTAGATTCTGACTTATGACAACCCAATGAATTAACATTCTCCAAAATGTCCTCTCATCATCAACCATTCTCAGATCTTGCAAACTGAGGACTATGGCTTCTTTTGTTGAGTCAGTCCATCTCATGTTGGGTCATTTCCTGCTGCCTTCAACTTTCCCTAACATTATTGTCTTTTCCAGTGACTCTTGTCTTCTTGTAAAGTGACCAGAGTATCATAGCCTCAATTTAGCTGTTTTCGCTTCTAAAGAGAGTTCAGACTTGATTTGGTCTAGGACCCACTTATTTGTCTTTTTGGTGGTCCACGGTGTCCATAAAACTCTCCTCCAACATCACAATCTTCTTCGTGGTCTCTGTGCATCACACCCTTGGGAATACTGCGCCTGCGCTGAACCTTCTCGGTACCGGTAGCTAGCAAAGGGATTTTTGCGCCTCTCCCAGGTCACGCGCCGGCTCCACTGCGCATGACCAAGGAGGGGCACGCAGATCCCGCCAGTTCTTTTCTGACCACCGCGCTGGTAGGACGCCTTCTGCCTCGGTCTGTTAAGTACCAAACTTTTTGCTAAACTTGCGTTTAGTTAGTTTCCTTTTCTTTATTTTTTGTAGTTAGCATTTTTTCTTCGGTTTGTTTGTTTCTTGTTTTTACGTTTCCCCTCCGCTGGCCTATGGCCCCGCGGTGGGGTTGTTTCAAACGGTGTAAGACTTGCGGCCTTAAAATATCCCCCACCGACGGGCATTCGCTTTGCCTCGTCTGTTTAGGGGAGTCGCACTGTGTTTCTAAGTGCAGACATTGCCAGAAGTTTTTGAACCAGACTAGAAAGAACAGGGCAGCTCGTCTGCACTTAGTTTTGATGGAGAAGGCACTCTCTCCACAGTCCTCTTCGCCGTTGGATACGTCCGGACACGCCTCGATGTCCACCCTGGCTGCGGACACTTGTCCTCCCGTTTCGGGACCATCGACGTCGACGGTCGCAATCGATGCTTCGGCACCGAAACGATCGACGCCGATAAAAGACCACCCCGTACCTTCCAAGATCCGGAAGCAGGGCAAAGACTCACAGCAGTCGAAGAAACCTAAAACGGACAAGTCAAAAGTCCATAAGGTTTCGGCTAGTCAAGGTCGAGATCTCACCCGATGGGTTCAGATCTCGACATCGACCTTACTCAGCAGACAAATCAGTCGCAATCTGATATGTCGAGTCATCAATCCTCTCATGCTTCTCCGGAACGTGGAGTCGATGATCGACACCGACCGGCATCCCCTCCTTTAACCTGGGATGAGAGACAGTGGCATTACTTGTATGGAAGCCGATACCCATACCCATGGGCTTTTCCTCCACCACCTCCACCTGACTGGGATCGTCAATCGGTGTCATCCCGCATCTCGCAGTTTCGGGATCGATCCTCGGTATCGAAGCAGTCCATGCCGATACATCCACCAGACCCGGCTGCACCCCCGGTCAACATGCCGACAACGCATCAACCGGAATTACCCGGATCATCCCCGGAACCATCCAATGTATCCTCCGATTCAGACGACTCCTCTGAACATATAGAGGACGTGAACATACAATCCACCCCACAGGATGTGGAAGCGGATCTGCCTATTTCTCCATCAGAGGATGTTAAGTCATATGGAGACTTTGTTCAACGTATGGCGTTGGACCTGTCTATGACTCCTACTCTCGTTGCCAGTTTCGTGGATGACAATGTTTTTGACATTATGCATTCCAACACTTCGCCTTCTGTGGCTCTTCCAATGACAAAAGTCCTCTTACAAACTACCAAGGACTTTTGGACTCATCCAGCCTCCATTACTGTGTCCAATAAACGTCTGGATCACATGTACAAGATCCAAGAATCTGGGGCTGAGTTTCTATACACCCATCCTAAACCCAACTCTTTGGTCGTATCGTTGTCCACGAAAGGAAAATCGAGTCACTCAACGCCATCAGATAAGGAAGGAAAGAAGTTGGACTCGGTGGGCAGAAAATTTTACACTGTCGGTGCAATGGGCATTAAAACGGCAAATTATGCAGCCTGCATGGGCCGCTATCAGTTCAATTTGTGGAAACGCTTAAACGACTTCCTTCCACATGTACCAAAGGAATGTCAGCCTCAGATTAAGAGGCTTCAAAATGAAGGGATGGTACTGGCTAGACATCAAATTAGTGCTGCCAAGCATTCCTTGGAATCTGCTAGCAAGACTCTAGCAACTTCCGTAGCCCTACGCAGACATGCCTGGCTCCGTTCCTCCTCATTGCCATATGATACCAGATCGTCGGTGGAGGACCTTCCTTTTGAAGGCTCTGGACTGTTTAGTTCCACCACTGATACGGTATTACAGGAAATGGATAAGAGTATCAAGACGTCTAAAAGTCTGGGAATCTCTCCCCCAACTAAATACCCTAAGACCAAGCAATGGCCTAGACAATCTTGGTCTTCTAGACAACCGTACAACAAATCGCCTACGGATCAATGGCAAAGACCTCCCTCTTCTCAGTCAAGGTCTTTTCCCCCTAAGAATAAAGGACAATCATCGGGTGCCTATAAGTCGAAGTTTCCCAAGAATCCCAAACAGGGGCTTTGACTTCAGCCTTACTGCTCATACTCGCCTCGCTCCCTTTCTTCACGCATGGCTGGACATTTCTACAGACAAATGGGTTCACTCTATAATAAGAGATGGCTATCTCATAGAGTTTTCTCAAATCCCCACAATTTCCCATTTCGTCGGAACTCCAACGTCACCTGTCCTGATGCAAGAAGTACGATCTCTGTCACTGAAAAACGCTATAGAGATAGTCCCGGCGGCAGATCGTTGCCACGGGATTTATTCCAGATATTTCACGGTCCCCAAGAAGGACGGAGGACTTCGTCCAATTATGGATCTAAGATTTCTCAATCGATTCATTGTTTACAAAAAGTTTCGTATGACCACTTTGCAAAGTATTTTACCACTCCTGCCTCCAGGGACATGGATGGTCACTTTAGATCTCAAAGACGCTTATTTTCACGTCTCCATCCATCCTCGTCACAGAAAATTCCTCAGATTCACGGTCGGAGAGGACCATTATCAATTCAAAGCCCTCCCCTTCGGGCTCTCTACCGCCCCCAGGGTTTTCACGAAGGTAATGGTGGTTGTCGTCGCCCACCTTCGTCTTCAGGGCATTCAGATTTTTCCGTACATAGACGACTGGTTAATGGTGGCAGATTCAAAGGACTGTCTCCTTCAGCACATCACCATTACACTGTCGACCCTATCCTCCCTTGGAATTCTAGTCAATTTGCAGAAATCCATGCTGCAACCTGCAACTCGCGTGCAGTTCATAGGAGCTGTCATAGATTCCCTGGCCACTCGGGCCTACCTTCCTCGCCAACGGGCAGATACCATTCGTCTGGAAATTCGACGTTTGTTCCGATCCAATGTGACATCAGCAGTCCACGTTCAGCGGATCCTGGGTCTCATGGCAGCCACCACCTCTGTGATCGAGTGTGCACGCCTTCGCATGCGTCCGTTGCAGCTTTGGTTTCTAAAGAAATTTCGCCCCTCCTTTCACCCCCCAAGTCTTCGACTAGTCGTGCCTCCTCAGGTCCTTACCTCCCTGCAGTGGTGGCTCGTGGACACCAATTTGCTGGCGGGTGCACCGTTCCAACCGATTGTTCCCGTGATGTCGATCACCACAGACGCCTCCCTGTGGGGTTGGGGTGCTCATACGGACGACACTTGTGTGGGTGCTCCATGGCAGCCCCTTTGGAAACGTCATCACATCAACTATCTGGAACTGCTGGCCGTAAAATTTGCCCTCAGATCCTTGCACAAACAGGTTGCAGGGAAAGCTGTGTTAATATTTACGGACAATACAACTGCAATGGCTTATATCAATCGCCAGGGCGGGACAGTGTCCAGATCCCTTTGCAGGCTAGCTATGGACATATGGGAAGAGTGCCTTCATCGGAATATCACTCTCCAAGCTGCCCATCTGCCAGGAACTTTGAACCAGCAAGCAGATTTCCTGAGCAGAGGAGGAGCATCGGACCACGATTGGGAGCTGAATTCAAAGTATCTCCTCCCTCTTTTTCAACGTCTGGGACATCCCCACATCGATGTTTTTGCAACTCGATTCAACAAGAAGTGTCCCATGTTTTGTTCCAGAGCGGGGTTGGACCCTCTGTCACTGGGGGACGGCCTGTTGATATCGTGGGCTCACAACTTTCTGTACCTATTTCCTCCGATTCCGCTGCTTCACAGGGTGTTGGTGAAAATACAACACGACAAGCCCCATTGTCTTCTAGTAGCCCCCTGGTGGCCTCGGCAAGTTTGGTTCCCGACACTGTTGAGGTTAGCCAAGGGATCCTTTGTACACCTGCCGCAGGAGTTGGATCTCCTCCAGGCTCAGGAGGGCCAGGTCCTTCACTACGATCCTCTGAGTCTCAAGCTGACTCTGTGGGAAATACGCTTTCAGTGATGGACGCTCGTATCAATGATGTCTTGTTGAACTGTCGTAAACTGTCTACTCGGACTTCCTACACAAGGAAGTGGAATCTATTCCTGCAGTATTTGAATTCCTCAAATCTACCTCCTCCGCCAGTGGATTTGAGGTCTATTTTTGCATTTATTTTGTCCAGAATGGACTTGGGTCTCAGTTTTTCGTCGGTTAAAGTGTATTTAGCTGCGGTGTCAGCTTTTCATCCATCTGTTGATGGGTTTTCAGTTTTCTCGCATCCTCAGACAAAACAGTTTTGTAAAGGCCTTATTCGCCTGTACCCTCCCCGTCGTCCTCCAACCCCGGCCTGGGATTTGGCTTTAGTTTTGCGTTTTTTGATGGGAAAACCTTTCGAGCCATTGGCCACTTGCTCTCTAAAATTGCTGTCACTCAAGACTGCGTTTTTGGTGGCCATTACCTCTGCTCGTCGGGTCAGCGAATTGTCTGCTCTGAGGTGTGATCCACCATACTTAAGTTTTTCCCCACATGGGGTTTCATTGTCTTTGGACATCTCCTTTTTACCGAAAGTTGTTTCGGAATTTCATTTACGTTCAGATGTAGTTCTGCCATCATTTTTCCCGTCTCCTGCTAATGAAGAGGAACGGAAATTGCATTCTCTGGATGTTAAGAGAGCGTTGTTGTTCTATTTGGGCAGGACTAAGTCTTTTCGCCAGTCTCCAGCTTTGTTTGTTGCTCACAGTATGCCCTCCCAAGGGAAGAAGATCTCTTCCCAGAGGCTGTCGAGATGGATTGTGGAGGTGATCAAGCTATGCTACGCTTTGGCTAAGAAACCTCTTCCAGGTCAGCTTCGCGCCCATTCTACGAGGGCGGTAGCAACTTCCACAGCTTTCCTGCGAGGTATGCCGTTGGAGGACATCTGCAACGCTGCGACTTGGGCTACTCCGCTCACCTTCGTGAAGCATTATGCCCTTGATGTCCGGTCTTCTCGTCGTGTGGCGTTGGGTCGGTCTATATTGCAGACGGCGCAGATGTAGGGCCTCGGCCCCTCCTCCAGGTAAGAGTTATTGCTTGCTATTCTCCCAAGGGTGTGATGCACAGAGACCACGAAGAAGATAGACAGGTTGCTTACCTGTAACTGGTGATCTTCGAGTGGTCATCTGTGCATTCACACCACCCGCCCTCCTTCCCCTCTGCTCTCGGCCCTTCATCTTGTTTCTTTGAAGGCTGTTGGGCGGCGGTCAGAAGGAACTGGCGGGATCTGCGTGCCCCTCCTTGGTCATGCGCAGTGGAGCCGGCGCGTGACCTGGGAGAGGCGCGAAAATCCCTTTGCTAGCTACCGGTACCGAGAAGGTTCAGCGCAGGTGCAGTATTCCCAAGGGTGTGAATGCACAGATGACCACTCGAAGATCACCAGTTACAGGTAAGCAACCTGTCTTTTCAAAGGAATCTACTTTCTTCCTATCAGCTTTCTTCATTGTCCAATTTTCACACCCATCCATAGTAATGGGGAATACTATGGCTTGAATTAACTTGATCTTGATCACCAGTGACACCTCCTTACACTTAAGGATCTTTTCTGGCTCTTTCATGGCTGCCCTCCCCAGTTTCAATATCCTTCTGACATCTTGGGTGTAGTCTCCCTTTTGGCTGATGATTGACACAAGGAATAGAAAATCTTGAACCATTAGAGTTGTGTAGTTCCCCAGTAGTCATTACTTTTGTCTTCTTGATATTCAGCTGTAATACTGCTTTGGCACTTTCTGCATTAACCTCTATCAGTAGTCATTTCAAGTTTTCTATCAGTAATGTGGTGTCATTTGCATATCTCAAATTGTTAATGTTCCTTCCAATGGTTTTCACTCCACCGTCATCTAAATCTAATCCATCTTCCCATGTGATGTGTTCTGAATACAGATTGAAGAGACAAAATGTATCCTTGTCTATCATCTTTGCCAACTGGAGACCATCCTGTTTCTCCATATTCTGTCCTAACAGTGGCCTCATGTCCAGTGTATAGTTTGCGCATCAAAACATTCAAATGCTGTAGCTCACCTATTTCCTTTAAAGCCAACCATAGGTTCTTATGATCCACACAGTCAAAAGCTTTGCTGTAATCTATGAAACACAAGCTGATTTTCTTCTGAAATTCTCTTGTATGCTCCAGTAACCAATGTAAATTTGCAATATGATCTCTAGTGCATCTTCCTTTTCTGAATCCAGCTTGAACATCTGGCATTTCTTGTTCCATATATGGTAACAGACCTTGTTGTAAGATTTTGAGCATCACTTTACTTGTGTGAGAAATGAATGTGATGGTCCAATAGTTGCTGCAGTCTTTGACGTCTCCTTTTTCAGAACTTGGAGTTAAATTGAGCATTTCCAGTCTGTGGGCCATTGTTTTGTTTTCCTTATTTTTGGGCACAATCTTGTTAAGATTTTAATGGACTCAGTTTCTGTTGCTTGGAATAGCTCTATTGAAATCCCATCTACCTGTGGCAACTTGTTTCACCCAACTGCTCTCAGTGCAGCTCTCATTCATTAGGAGCAGTCATATCTATGAATAACGTTCTGGTTCTATATACTGAGCAACTACTGATATGACCAATGAGAAATTGCGTTCTGTTCCAGTTATGTAATTGAAAAAGCCTAATTGTGTTTACACTGTGCGCACTAAATAAAGGCATGCCAATTTGTCATGTTCTGATAGTACCAATGAAGTTATGAGCTGGGGAAAGGAAATAGTTACAGCAAATGTACTTAAAATCACTGATGTTTTTTAAGCCTGGTGTGAAGTTTATTTGTCTCAGACCAAGATATCTCGTGCTTTTCTTACAGCAATTACACTCCAGGTTGACTTTTTAAAACTCCCACAGCCCTCCACACCTAATACATTTAGAATTCACACCCTGTAACACCCGAACGCGTGGGGGCTCAAGGCCTACCCATAATGCAAGAAACTAATTTATCAATCTGTTACATTAAAAGATCTTTATACTGTAAACTACATTTATCAGAGTTCCTGCATACCTGCTTTGAAATGGCTACAGCCCTATGGAGCTTTTGTTTACTGCTCACCAGTCTCCCCTTATCTCTGAAGAGCTCTCCTTCTTTTCCTGAGGGCACATTAACACCTCTTAATTAGGCACTTTCTGGACTGACAGCCTTGTTACGGAGTGTCTTTTTTGCTTCCCTCTCTCACTGCTCCCCACCCTTGCTTCTTCTCAACTCCACCTCTCTGCTCTGTCTTTATAGCCTCCTCCCTATTCTCAGCATTTCTCAGCTCTCTATACAGTGCCAGTCTCTTTTTCCTCACAGGCTCACATCCAGGAATGTAGCCAGCCGGGAGGCTGCGGGCTGTGCCCCCTATTGAATCTGCAGCATGCACACCCCACACACACTGGCCCGAAACCTTGCCACTGGCTGGCCTGCACTGCCCACCTCCCCAGGGACTTTTGGGCTGCCTCTGTGCCAGGGACCCGTGTGTGGCAAACATGCTTGCCATGCTCTCTCCTGCCTCCTCTCCCCAACCCCTGCTTCTCCAGCTGGTGCCGTCTGCACGCCTCCATTCACATGGCTGCTGCGATGAGGTTGGTGGTAGAGGAGGGAGGCTGCAGGCAGGAGGGGGCTGTCAGGAGACCCCAGGCTGGATAGATAGAGGGCTTCATAATTGCGTGTCTTTCAGGGCGGGCGGCGATCCTTTGCTGGAACAAACGACCATCGAAGCAGGCCAGGCCACAGGCAACCCGTTGTGGAGACTTTCTTGGCCCTGCCTGGCAAAGCTGCTCTGCAGCCACCTCTTTCTATGGCCCTCCCCTGCCCAGAGAGCCAGCACAGCCTCAGTGGAAGCAGTGAGGAGTGAAAGTCCAGATCTGTCACTTGGGACATGGCCAAAAGTGCCTTGCAAATAGCTCTCTGGGCCGGCTGCACCAAAAGGCACAGCGTTTTGGGAAAGGGAGCATGTTTTGCGCACGATCCCTTGTATGTGCATTGGAAAGCCAGGCCCAGTGCTGGGTCTTCCCAGGGGGTGATGGGGGTTAAAAGTGTGCGCCTTTTCTTGTGCCAGCAGAAGGCAGGACTTTTCAACTGCTCCATTAATTTAACAAAGCTTAATTTGAATTTAATTTTATTCCCACCCCCCACCCCACCCCCCAAAAAAATTCCCTGGCTACAGCCCTGCTTACTTCTAACTCAGGAAATACTTCAGGGGTTGACTTTTCCTGTGCTTGGCTCACGAGTCTGTTGCAAAGGAACAGCTTCTCCATAGCTTCCTCCGCCGTCTTGCTACACCTTGCCTCTTCTTCCAGTGTACTGTCTCACTCCACAGTTGCTTCTTCAGTGTTGCCTGGTGTTTCCTCAATGCCTGCCTTTCCCCCCACCAGTATGTCGATCCTATTTAAAGACCTCTGCTCAGGATATGGGCCCCAGCCCTCCATTAGTTGCAGGACATATAGCGTAGGGATGTGCAGTTTGGAATAAAATCAGTATCTTTGAGATCTAGATATCAGAAAGCCGAAAAATATTGGTATTCCCAGTTTTCCAGGTTCCAAATACTAGTTTGGTATTTGGATTTTTCCCCCCCCCCCCCCAGATTCCTATATTATTTGGCCCTATTATTCCTTAGGGGAAATCTGTCTGGAGGGCTAGAGGGGCTGGGTGTTTTTAAAGATATTGGCAGAGAAATTACTCTGCAGCTGCTGGTGCCTGTCCACAGAAGGACCCCGAAGTTTCAAGCAGAGTGGGTCAAAAGGTCCAGTTTTATAGGCCCCTGAACAAGATACCTCCAGCCATCTTCCAGTGTTTCCAATGGGGGAGAAATTTGTGATTTCGCCAGGGCAAAAGGCAAGAGTCAAACACACTTGACGATACAGGCACTGGTCACTAATAAATGTTTACAGTTAATCTGTGCTACAATTATTGTTTGAAAAACAACTTGGCCTGTTCTTAATTGCTTACCACTAGCCTAATAAGGGAGGAACTAAGCCCTATGCTGAGATTTATTGTGTGCTTTTACAGTTCCTCATATACCCTTATTAAAAGTTACCTCTTATTAAAACCTTATAAGAAATAGTTTTACAACAATTATATTGCCCAAACAAACAGAAGCACTACAAAAACTCCACTGACTAGTCATCCAAGAAACACAACAACACAGTAAGTAAACCCAGTTCAACCAGAAAGGATAAACTTTTCAAAGGCACTAACAGCCCTCCAACTAATCCTCTAAAAATTCAAGGACAAAAAAACCTGCATAAAAAGGGGCAGACCCCCAAGTCCCCACCCTAACACAAAAGCAACGGAACAGAGTACAAGTCTTTTATCAAATAAAAACAGCAGAAAGTAAAGCCAAAGAAAAATAGTGCATAAAAGAACCAGAAAGTAAAGTAAGCAAGCAAGCCCCCCAACCCAAAAGGGGGCAAAATGAAACCTGTACAAGTTTGGAATGGTAAGGGTGGGGGAAACAACTTAGCTTTTAACTAAAACAAGCCAAGCCCCCTCGCTGGCCCAAAAAAAGTTGAAAAGCCCAAATACAACACAACAGCAAAAACCAAAAGCAAAGAAACTGCAATAAACCAATAATCCACCCCCACCAGGCCCCCCCCCAAAAAAAAAACCACACAGAAAAGTAAGAAAACTTGAAATGTGGTCTCAAATCAGGTGATAGTCTTCTTCAGGCAGGCAGGGAGAGAAGTATCCCAAGGTTCCAGAATTCTTTGACAACAGCAGACCTCCAGAGCAGCAGAAGCACACACTCCAGAAATCTCTCTCTGTAATGGAATCTGGCTGTAGCTGGGGCCTGCTTTTATGCTCTTTGCCCGTGGTCTGAGGCTCTGAAGCAAAACTACCATATGAGACAATTGCTGTGATTGGGCAAATAGTATGGCTCCCCCTAATGCGCAGTCGCATTTACCTGTGACAGCTTTCTCCTTTCCTCCTCCCTTCTGTTTCCTGGGAAACCTGCAAATGGGTGGGGAGTTTGTTGGACTCCAGATTTGAGGCAAAACTAGCATATGAGACAATTGCTGTGATTGGGCAAAGAATATGGGTCTCCCTAATGTTCAATCCCATTCACCGGTGACAACTGCCTCCTTTCCCCATCCTTCGTGTTGCCTGAGAAACCTGCAAAGGGAAGGAGGAAAAAATCTTGGAGAATTTTAACTGCTGCCCCCTGATATTCCTAAGTATATTCAAATGTATCAGATACATTCAGGATCGGGTTTACCGGCTTTACTTGTGATTCTCTGTTGTGTATTCAGATCAGTATATACCTGAAAAATATATTCAGATTGTCTATATCCGAGCACACACCTCTAATATAAAGGTAAAGGTTCCCTTGCTCGAAAGCCTGTCGAATCCGACTCTAGGGTTGCGGTGCTCATCTCCGTTTCAAAGCCGAAGAGCCAGCGCTGTCCGAAGACGTTTCCGTGGTCATGTGGCCAGCATGACTAAACACCAAGGCGCACGGAATGCTGTTACCTTCCCACCGAAGTGGTACCTATTTATCTACTTGCAATTTCTTGCTTTCGAACTGCTAGGTTGGCAGGAGCTGGAACTAGAGAACCCCTAATATCGCACCATCCTAAACAGAGTTGCAGCCTTCTTAGTTCACTGAGGTCTTAGAAGGACGAAGCTTTGCTTAGGATGGCACTGATAGGGTTGGGTCCAGTGCCTTCCTTCCACTGTGTTGGATTCTATAACACCCTTCCATTAAGTTTTCCTCTAACACAGAAAGACTTCCATCAACAAAGATAATCCCCCCCCTCCATCAGAGGAAGCCTTTCCCTATCAGAAAAAGTCATTCTCCATTCTAGGCAGTCTTTCTCCCTCAAAGGAAGACTTAGTAGAAGACAGTCATAGAATCCAACCAAGCCAGAGGGATATTTAGACATACTAGGGTGAGGAAAGAAGCATAGGACATTGAACAGGGTGTATTGCAACCTGTTCGACATGCCTTCTTTGAGAAATGCACAGATTTAGACAACTCACTTTATGCTGCCAGTAAAAGAAACAAAGTTCAAAAGTTCCACTGTGAAAATAGAAGACAGGAGAAAGATTGAATTTGCATGTAAATCTGAAGTCTCTGATTGTTTAACCTTGAAAGAGGAAGAGTTAATAGTCTTGACTGAAGTACTTAAAATTATTAAGAGCATCATAAAACACAAATTGATCTTGCTTTCTGTACTTGTGTAGTATTTGAGCAAGAGCTTGCTGGAAGTTAATTGCAAGTGCCTTCTATCAAAGGAAGAATGAAACTTTTCCCCAATAAGACACTATCTGCAGGGGCGCAACTTGCATACAATTGGGACTTCATAAAATACTTTCAGCTCTGCTTCTTTGCAATGAGAAGGATTTAAATAATGAATGCTCAAAACATTTCAAAGTACTTCACAAGTACAACTTCATTAATCCTTACACCCTTGCAAAGTAGGTCAGAGTTATTTTTTTTTGCATTACAAATGGGGAGTGATGGAGCAGAGACAAAAAGATGATGGCTTGCCTAAAGCCACCTATTTAGTACATGGTAGAGATAAGATTTTAATGGGGGGTCTTCCTGCTTCATAGTTCCAGTTAGCTGCTGAGCAATGTTCAGGCTCTGATCGCACTAGAACATTAGCTAACCATTTTTCTCCTTCAAAATATAATTGGGTAGACATACTTTTTGATTAAGAGTTCTGGAGAACTCACAAGCTTGCACATGGTTTTGTGATCTCTTAGTTGGTCTTGACACAAAGGGCATTACAAGACTTTTGTTTTTCGATTATACTCAAATAATCCATCAGATTTCTGAAGATTATCCTGTTTATGACAAAGCTGATCATATAAATTGGTTCACCCAAGAACTGGTCTCTTAAAATACCCACTTAAAACTTTGTGATTTTCAGCTATTCAAGAGATTTGTCCTTGCTTCCTTGTTAAGCATTTGCTTGATTTGGGTATGCAATTAAATTGAGATTATCCACAAAGAACCCCTCTAACATTTACCAAGAGTTCGCAGTGTTAATTCTCCCACATGCACATCCTTAAATATTTGCTGTATGTGCCCATATATACAGTAATGTATGGCCCCGGTCACACGGGCCGGATATCGCCGGGGGAGGGGAGGCGTGGCTAATTGCCCCGGCGCAGTTTGATCCGCGATTATGCGATCCGATGTGCCGGCGGCACACCACGGGTCCTTCCCTCGGCGCCGGTGGGTAAACGAGGGTGGCGATCACACGACGATCCTGCAGTGCGGCAAAGAAGCGGCGCGGTGCAATCACACCAGCAATGGCTAGGCGCCGCTGCCGTGGCAAACGGGGTCATTTATTTTCTTTTAAGCCGAAGGACGGAGGAGTGGGACTTTTGGTTTCGCGTTCAATGGCATGCGCAATTCTGCGCAGCAACGGAACTTTCGTCTTCCTCTTTGTGCACATGTGCCGTTGGGTGCTTGTGCGCATCCTGTGGAGACTTGGGAAAAAAAAACTTGTTTGCGACGGGACATGGGCGGGCGCTGGATGCCACGAACTACCACCGGAAACGCGATCAGACGCCAGCCCTTGCCCCGCGGTTTCCGGAAACTAGTACCTTGGAGGTACTAGTATTTTACGCCACATCTTCAGCGGGAAGCCTCGGGTTCGCCATGGGAGCTCTACGCTTCCCAGATGTTGCGGTGTGGTTGTGCTCCGTGTGACCGCAGCCCCTGTAGATCAGTGATTCCCAACTTGTTTGGTGTGAAATGTACACTGAATAAATAAGCCAACATACTGGGTGTGTAACACACTCTAGCTCTACAGTGTTGGAATGAAATTAATGTGAGTGACAGGAGAATTATTCTAAGAGGGTGGAGCCAGAAAGAGGATTGAGAGTTGGAAAATGTCACATAGAGAGTAAAAACAGCAACTTTGTTGTTTTATTATTTTGGTGTAGTAGTAGTAGTAAATATGTTAAGACTATTCATTGCAAGCTTGTTTAGTTATGTTCCTTTGAATGTTATATGAAGATGCAGAAATATTAAAATTGCCTCCAACAGTGACTCTGCCTCTTCCACTTATTTAAGACTCTGTGCAAACCCTGAACCCTTGACAAATGCGTCCACCACTGTGGCCTTCAAAACAGCAAGGGTCATGTGCAGTATTGATTCACACTTTGCTCTGCCAATATGTAGTCAATGACCTCATTCCCAAGGGAGGGGAGGATACATATGGATTTCCTGCTACAGTTGTGAGAATACTAGAAAAATCACTGTCCTGTATTAGGCACAGGGGAGGGAAGGCAGCACGATACAGCCCAATCTCATCAAATCTCAGAAACTAGGCAGGGCCAGTACTTGGATGGGAGACCACCAAGGAAGACTCTGCAGAGGAAGGCACTGGTGAATCACATCTGCTTCTCTTCTTGACAACCCTTTCTGGGGTTGCCATAAGTCAGTTGCAACTTGACGGCACTTACATACATATGTATTAGGCACAGAGCCAGGAGACAATGTTAGCACAAGTTATCCTGCGTTTGGGAGGGTGGCTGCCAATTGTCAAGAAAATACAGATATAATTTTTCAGGGGTGATTGAAGGATGTCCCCAATTTTGACCCAGGGGAAAAATCTTCCTCAGGTGACAAAAGCTTGGAGCATGCTTGACGTAATGTAGAGCTTGTTCCATTTTGAAGTATTATCAAGCCTGTGAAATTGCGGTGAAACAAAAATAAGTGAAAATAACTTTCCTGGGAGTAAGACCACTAGAATAAAATGGAATTTAGTATTGCTTCCCAAAAGTATGTTCTTCTTCCTTTATTTAATCCGTACAGAATGATTAGAGCACAGCTTTCTGGCTATTTATTGAATATTACAGAAAGCACAATGGCCTTCTTCAACATTGTCAAGATGTCCTCTTTCTGAACAATGCAGGAGAAGCACATATTCATAATCTTGTCTATAATACCTTCACCTACTTACTTGGGATATTTTCTTTTGTTGCTGGTGATATATTTTTTTTGACAGTGCCCTAGATGTGACATGTTGGCAGGCATATTAAAATACTTAGGAAGTACAGTATGTCTTCAGAGTATTGACTGTCTGGAGGATTACCTGAATCCCACTTGCCTGTACAGTTTTGACATTATGATAAATGTCCCAACTGACTGCATTCTTTCCATGAATAAATGTAATACTTTTTGTTTAGAAGGAGACTTCAGCTGTTTCCCCCACACCATTTTCTGTTTTCTATGACAAGAAAATTAAATATATTTTAAAAGTAATATTCTTTTCTCTCTCTGTTTCATGTGGACTTTTGTAGGATATCTCCCCCCCCCCCATCTAAATGGCAAGCTAAGGCTGACAAATTTCTAGGCTGTCTAATTTACAGGTACAGTCTCTGACAAATATCCTTAGGCAAATAGTAAGGTCATGTATTAATTATGATTAGAAAATTACATTTTCACCCTCTTCAACGAGGAAAAACTTACTAGGCGCATTCAAAAGAACATTTTAAAAAATGCAATGGATGGGTGATTACTTTTGAGAAATCTGCTGCCGTACTGCCAGTTTGGTCCAAGGTTACAACTTATTTCATTATATGTCAGTTCCAGTCCAGTCAGTTCCAGTTGATACAGGAGCAGTTAGGTAATATTTAAAGGTTACGCTAGAAAATGCTGTAGCTGAAATATTTGTTCTAAGTAGGGTTGCCAAGTTGTTCTTACTCACCGGTGGGGGAGCGTTCCTTCGGTCTGGGAGCTGCCAGAACGTCACAGGAAGTGACGCACGACGTAGAGCATGTTGGGGGCGAAAAACCATATCTGAGTTTTCTCTCCAACGATTGGGGCCACGCCCCCAACGTGCTCTATGTGGTTGCGTCACTTCCTGTGACGCACCCACGCTGCGCTTCGGGGGGCGGGGTTCCCCCCGGGGCCCGATTCCGCGGCAGCGGAAATCAGGCCTCCAAAGCGGGGGTTTACCAGCCCACCCGCCCCCACTTGGCAGCCCTAGTTCTAAGTGTAGCTGAGTCTTGAGAGGCAAATGTTTGCGAGATTACCTGGAATGTTGTATGAAATGGAGGATGGGAATGTTCCACTCTGTCCACTACCCCAAGTGACTGTGCTTGCACTGCTGTGGTCTCCATCTCTGGGGACTCCACTGCCCATTTCTTCCGGTTTGAATCATCGGGATGCACGCTTTGGCCAAATAAGTACTGTTATGGTTGCCTTGTCAGGGACTGTAGGCTCGAACCAGGAAGTGTGAAGGGTGAGGCTAGAATTTAGCGTAATGAGATTCCTGGGCCTTGCAATTTGATAGGCAACATGAAGCCTTTGAACTGTGCTGTTCAACATACCAGAGCCTCCTGCCTGCTGTGCTCAGGACTCCTGCTCTGTCTCCAGCTCCTGCAGTTTACTAGCTTATCTCATCTGAGCTCATCCAGCCTGGCTCTTAAAGTGAGCATCAAACATTGTGACCATTTTCCTGGGCTGTATTCAGATGTCACTGAATTGCATTTTACATTAAATACCAGTTCAGCGTGACATCTGAATGTTAGTCATTAAGTCAAAAATCCAGAAATCCTAGCGGAAGAGAGACTTGCTCGGTAGCACTGCTCCAGGACCTGAAGTCATAGCTGCAGAGCAGCAAAAGCAACAACAACAACAACACCAGCACGTCCCTCTTAATACAGTGAGTGCTCACTGGCAGCCGACAAACTGGGATTTCTGAAAAGACTCTGGTTAATTTGCTCTATTACATTTTAAACCAAGCTTGTCAGAGCTTGGAAGTTAAGCAGGGTCGGTACTTGGATGGGAGACCACCAAGGAAGATCAGGGCTGCTGTGCAGAGGGAGACAATGGCTCACTGCCTCTGCTCATCTCTTGCCTTGAAAACCCCTTAAGGTGGACATTCATGGGGTAACTGTGAGTTGGTTGCAACCTGAAGGCAACTTTACCTTTTTATGTTTTAAACTAACCATTCTAAATCATATCCAGGGCTTTTTTGTAGAAAAAGCCCAGCAGGAACTCATTAGCATATTAGACCACACACCTGACAGCACAGCTCATTAACATATTAGACCACACATCCCTTCCCTTCCCTTGGCTTGCCTGGGTGCCCCGCGGCTGTGGGGAGCCCAGACAAGCCCCCATTGAAGGAAAGGGAAGGCAGCTGTGGGGCGCCCGGGAAAGCCGGCCCTTGGACAGGTCAGGGAAGGCACGGGGAGGCATTTGAATGCCTTCCTGATCCTTCCAGCCCCCCCCCCAGCCCACCCACCTCGGAGTTGGCGGTGGGGTCGCTCTCCAGGCCTTCCCTCTGTAGCCACGCATGCGCAGAACTTTTGGCTGTAGTGGGCGTGGCCAACTCTGAAGCCAGCCGGAACTCCGTTCCTGTGCGTTCCTGCCCAAAAATAGCCCTGATATCTGAATCCCACTTTCATCTTGAGTGAATTCTTTGTAGTCACATAGCTAGCAGATTACTCTTCAGAAATGTTAATGAGGGGTCAGCTGATGTCTGAGGTTGTTTATAAAACATATCCTTTGCTTGGTGACAACATTACAGAGTTACCACATATATACCAATGTCAAAAACGGCAAATTATTTACATGCATAGGAGGAAGTGCCATGGCTCAGTGGTATGCTGGTTCAGTATGTGGTATTGCCTGTTAAAAAGACCCAGTTATAGGTGATGTGAACAACCTTGAAGAATTCCTGAACGTGGTAGTAGCTGTTGTTGTTTAGTCGCACAGTCGAGTCCGAGAGCCAGTTTGGTGTAGTGGTTAAGTGCACGGACTCTAATCTGGGAGAACCGGGTTTGATTCCCCACTCCTCCACTTGCACCTGCTGATGTGACCTTGGGTCAGTCACAAGCTCTGGCACAGCTGTCCTTGAAAAAGAGCAGTTTGTGTCAGAGTTCTCTCAGCCCCGCCCACCTCACAGGGTGTCTGTTGTGGGGCGGGGAAGGGAAAGGAATTTGTAAGCCGTTCTGAGACACCTTTGGGTGGTGAAGGGCGGGGTATAAATCCAATCTCCTCCTCTCCTCCTCCTCCTTCATGATGTGGTACCAGTGGTCTAACTCAGTATAAGGCAATGTCATGCGTTCATGTAGCAGATGTCGGCAGCCTAGGTTGTAGTAGAGCTAGGGAAATATATAGTGCTTCCCATTGAACATAAATGTTCTGTTTACAAGGTACAAATAACCTGTACATGTATCCTGTAATCTACCTTGAATCCCGGTGAGAAAGGCAGACTATAAATAAAGTAAGTAAATAAATAAATGTGACTTTAATCATGGAGTCTTTCCCTGTAAATGATAGAGCAAAAAGCTGCGTTCTTACTGTGAATATTAATATGTAACCTCTAAGAAGCACTGCCTCTTGAGTCACTTACACTGGCTCAGAAAAAAATCTGGAGATTTGAGTGCTGTCAAGCTAAATCTGGATACAACCCTTGTTTTAAAATAAGAACTACCTACTTAGCTAAATTTAAATGTCATTTATTATATTTTTCTACTGCCCCTTCCTCCTGTGAGCTCAAGACACTATAAAGAGGTCCACCTTTGGTGAAGTGGTTAAGTGTGTGGACTCTAATCTGGGAGAACTGGGTTTGATTACCCACTCCTCCACTTGCAGCTGCTGGATGACCTTGGGCAAGCCATAGTTCTGTCAGGGCTGTTCTCTCAAGGACAGTTCTGGAAAGAGCTCTCTCAGCCCCACCTACCTCACAGAGTGTCTGTTGTTGGGAGGGGAAGGGAAAGGAGTCTTTAAGCCGCTCTGAGACTCTGAGTGAAGGGCGAGGTATAAATCCAATCTCCTCCTCCTCCTCCTCCTCTGCTACCCCTTGAGGCAGTTTAGGTTTGGATAGTGACTAGCCCAAAGTCACCCAGCGAGCTTCATGGCAAAGTGGGGGTTTCTGAGTGTCTTTCTCCTGACCTGGTCTGTTACAGTAATCGCAACCCTGCCCTGGCCATTGATTAAGGTTCCCAGCTCCGAGTATGGAAATACCTGGAGATTTTGGGGGTAGAGCATAAGTAGGGTAGAGTTTGGGAAGGGGAGGGACTTCAATGGAGTATAAATGTCATAGAGTCCACCTTCCAAAGTGGCCATTTTCTCCAGGTGAACTGATCTCTGTTGCCCAGAGATCAGTTGTAATCCCAGGAGATTTCCAGCCACCACCTGGAGGTTGCAGACAGAATAAAAAAACAACCGTGAACATCAGGCCCCACAACAGTCAAACAACTTGTAAATGCAATGAATAATGTCTATTTGAAGTGCATACAAAATTCTGTTCTTTTTTATGCAATGAATAATATCTATTTGAAATTAATACAATTGTTCGCGGTTGTTTTTTTAATTCTGTCTGCAACATTAGACCGTGTTTATCATCATTACTGTTTATTGTTGATTACCACCTGGAGGCTAGAAACCCTATGGTCTACCCCAAACTCCATGTTTCTGGCTCAGTGAAGCTCCAGCTTCAGCTGGGAGATTTTTTCAGGGCCCCCCCCCCCAGCTGTCTTAAAGTCTACTTTTGGTGAGATTTATTTTATAAATGCCTTTCCGGCTTGGGAATCTCGTTGAAACAGTCATATTGTTTTCTGTTTCAAAGTGTAGACTTTTTTAAAACTCCTTTTGTCCAGCAAGTGTATCTCAGTCATATAAGCAGTTGTAGTGTGGGCTGTGTGTGTCCTCACACAAACCTTTCTATGAAATCTCTTCAAAAAGCCTTCTGCTCTCTTACAGCAGGCATCTAACACAGTTTCTGTCAAGCCGGTACCGTCCCTTTGTGTTTTCAATCTACTTATTTTTAAATGAATTAAATGAATTATTCAAAGTATTATGGTGCCATTTGCCCTTCTCTCAAGTGCATTATCCTGCTTTCACATACATTGCTTCCGTGAAATGTGACTTCGTGATCCCCCCCCCAATATTCTCTCTCTCTCTCTCTGACTGTCAATTCACAGCCTACTTGTGGTGACCCCATAGGGTTTTCAGTGCAAGATGCAGACAGAGGTGGTTTGACTTTGCCTGCCGTTGCATAGCAAACCTGGACTTCCTTCATGATCTCCCATCCAATGACTAACTAGGGCCAACCTTGCTAAGCTTCTGAGATTTGATGAGATCAGGCTAGCCTGGGCTATCCAGGTTGTGGCAAATATTGTCTAGCTAGGTGTTAGACATCTCTGGGTAAAGTCTGCCAGGCACGGCTGCTTTGTAACTTCCACTCAGTTCAGTGGGGCTTGCACAGGCCCTGTTAAAATGAACAACGCTTGCGTTGCAGATGAATGGCATGGCCGCTGGATTGCTCCCTGCCTTTTCCATTTGGTTCAATTATACTTGATTGACGCGATGAGGGAGACAAATGCATGTTGCCGAAATAGCGCAGGGTGACAAAATAACCCTGTGCTTAGTGAAATCTTTATTCTGTTTAATTTTTCATGTTGTCTGCTTTCAAATCTGTTTCCATCCAGTCCTGGTTTGTCAGCCTGTCTGGGTTTCTCCCCCCCTCCCCCTTCCTTTTCAAAGGTAGCATTTGAAAGGGAGCGGGTAGTTTTTCAGAGGAATGGGCAAGTGACACAGGTTGACAGGCTATAGCAAAGTAGGTCAGAACAGAGTCGTGGGGAAATTGGATTGGAGCAGGTAGAAAATTGAGTATTGGCTTGGAGGGGCAAGGCGCTTAATATGAAATGCAGCAGAATTGGACAAGCCACAGTTGTGCTGCTTGGAGTAGCAAAAAATGACCTATTCCGTGGAATGCTTTTTTGGAGAGATGGTGGGGGAAAGAGCAGATTGCTAGGTCCTGGCTGCCTCATCTGGAATTGAAGTTATTCTGGTTTTCTTTTCCTCTTCCGTTCTGTAGAGCGGAAGCAAACAAACATCATGTAAGAAATGACATGTGTTTGTATGTGTGTGCCAATGCTCCCTCTATGCAGTGGAGTCTTGTGAGCAAAAATTCTACTTTGTGAGCTACTGGGATTAAAGTTGTGAGTGAGCGATTTGCCTACTGCATAAATTAGTTTGCTCTGGAGCCATCCTTCCTGAGCGAAGACAAAAATCTGTGAGCTGGAGGCTGAAAAACTGTGAGCTAGCTCACACTAACTCAGCTTAGAGGGGACACTGGTACGTGCGTGTGTGTGCTTCGGGTGGGGCAAGCATGGATTTGGGAATCTAGGTTGCTGTTCCTGCTGTGCAAAGCTCTAGGAGAACAGGAAATTTCAGAAGTGAGCACGCTTATGCTTTCCTCCGCAAACACTTACCCCATGCCCTGCTGCTAGGAACATAGTGACCAAAGGAGAGGAAAGGAAGTCTCAGGAGAAAAAGCGCAGGACAGGAGAAAGTGAAGCACCCACCCTCTGGCTCGCTGCTGCACTTTGTGGTTCTTTCCCTTCTCCTTCTCCCACCCCTGACATTTTGAAATGGAGAAACAGTCGTCTGGGTTTCCCAAGCTCAGGTTTGCTGTGTTTTGTCCCCATGATAGGCAGACATTTTGAAGTCGTAGTGCCCCCTCTTTGAAACAAACCTTACTATTCTGATTCTAATCTCAGCACCCAGGTAAGAGTCAGCAAAATTTCACCCCCACTCCTCAGTGTGTTGTCACTAATCTGCATTGCCTGAGATTACTGCTACCCTCTCTAAATTTCAGGGCATTGATATGGGCTCACTATGGGGCAGCATCCTGTAGGCATTTTAGGCAGCTTGGTTCCGTTTCCTCAGAAAAATCCTTTCTCACCTTCCTGGATTGGTGGTGTTATCTTGACACTAACAGCTGAAGTCTGATCTTGTCCCTGAAGTATATAAGATGTTTTCTATTATTATTGATATCATTTGTGGACCACTGAACACTTTTGATGCATCGTTAAAGCATGTCCATTTGTTAAGACCCATTGCAAGATGTCTCCACTTTCTGAGGTTAGCAGTTGCCCATTAGGTACAGGGCCTTCTCTGTAGTGATGCCCAGTTCAGAATAACTCTCCCCTCGATACCTCTATAATACCAACTCTGTTTTCTTTTAGGTACCACATTATGTATTAATTTTATTCATTTTTTATTCCACCTTTCTCCCCTCACAAGGGCCACCAAGGCAACTTACAAATTAAAGTATACTGGTAAAGTCACATCTTAAAACCTTTTAAACCACCCCAGCCACAACAACATACCACTAAAACCAGAGCTAAAAATGTCTGAAGACATAAGAACATTTACAATTAAAACATTATAACAGGGTTGTTTGCCCCTCTAGTTGACAGCTGACTTGTTTCTGATTGTTTTTGCTACTTCTCTTTTTTCTGCTTTTTCTGATGATTTTTTTTAAAGGAGGGGGGTTTACATTACATTTTTTGACTTACTGGTAGTAAACCATCTTGGCTCTTTTTACCAAAATAATAGGATATTAACATTTTTAAAGATGTAAAAATAAAGAATCCGGTGTTGTTGCTTTCTCAACAATATCTTCCGTTGGTATCTTTGCACACAGCGGCTCTTCGCTCGGCCATTTGCACACACTGAAATGGTCACAAAAGATCAAAACAGGACAGGCAAAGCTTGGGTTACAAGAAGGGAAACTAGGATCGATATGGGCCTTGTTAAAAATAAAATAAAAATTATATTGACCATTCTGGGGTGGATGCTGCTGCGGTCTTGCTCTGCTCAGATATATCAGATTGCTCGTGGGTTGTGGAAGCTAGTGGGTGGTTTGATGTTCAGTAATGTAGAGTAGATACAATATATAGGGAAGGTGAAATGTTGTTGATTAGGTAAAATACTATTGACAATAAAAATGCTTTGCTAGGAGCAACTGCACGGTAATTGAGCATTGTTACGTCCCCATTTTGGGGGGGGGAAGCAGGATGGAAAATGTCTAAATATCATCTGGGTGAAATTAATCAAAACATTATCACGCTGTCTCACAAAATGTACACAGAGATTTTATAATACCATAGAGACTCCCCCCCCCCCCCAAGCTGGCTTTTTAGAGTAATGGTATAATGACTTCAGCATGGTACACATGTTGACATTAAAGAGACTTAAAACTACTGTATATTACATCTGGGGAAAGGGCCAGATAGACATTCAAATAAATGAATAAAATAAAAAGATAACCTGCCCTTCGCTTAATGGGTCTTTTGGTGCAATGGAAGAGAAAGACAATGATGAGAGCAGAGGGCTAGAAAGAGAATTTCCTTAGCGGGCCAAATAGATGCTGTTACAGAATCTCAATGGAGAAGATAAACCTTGTTAAAATGAAGGCAAAATTAGAGCTTTCTTCAGTCATGCATGTATTATTTTACATTTGAATGCAAACGGTAAGTGGCAAGCAGATACTCTTTGTATAAAAATACTGTTACTTTTACAACTTAGCTTAATTGGTTTGATTTTTCACTTACAGGAGAAAAGGTTAAAAGAAAAGGCAGCGAGAAGGGAAGCCAGGAAGAGAAATGCAAAGGTAAGGCTGATTTTGCTTGTTTCCTGAAATTATGTTTTTTGCTTGAAAAAAAAATGAAACTTACAAAACCACTTGTGATGACTTTTTCTTTCATTATATTACCATATATCCTCCACTGTTCTGCATTTCCTGATTACGTAGAATGGAGCAGACAGAAACAGTTGTTGGAGTCAAGTCTAACAGCAGAATTACACCTTTCTACTGACTTTAGTGGATTCAGAAGGATGTAGCTCTGCTTAGGACTGCACTATAAATAAGCCAGAACAGATACTGAAGCCATAGTTTAAAAAGCAGAATATTGGCTCACTGTTTTGCAGCAATGACATGGGAAAATTCATTGCTAGGAATGACTAAGAAAAGGAGTGGAAGAAAGCTATCCTAATACTAGTAGGTAGATCTGCATTGGGCCAGTGTAGGTCTAATGCTTTCAGTGTCCTAATTGGTTAGATCAGGCCACAACATTTCACTCTTCCTCCCCTTTCCTCTTTACTTTGAATTCCTCCCTCCCTCATCAATGAAGTCTTAGTCATGGGTTCAAGTGTTATGTCAGCACTTACTGTAGCCACAGTGAACACTAAACTTTGTAACTGGGATCTGAATGCTTGGTTTGAAGCTGGATAACCACATCCTACCATTCATCTGGGTTTGTGTACAATCCCCTCTTCTTTTTGTAACAGTCCTGGTAGGTAGGCTGAGAGATAGTGACTGGCCACCAAGTCACCCAGAAAACTTTGTGCGAGTGTAGAGATTTGAATTTGGATCTTCACAGTCCAAAACAGTACACCATGCTGGCTTTCCTAATGCCTGCTTGTGTGCTTCTCAGGGTGTCTGGCTTGTCACTGTTGCAGGTGGAATAGGTAGAGTATGGAGTGATCCAGTAGAATCATTTTTATGTTATCCTGTTCTTTACTACGCTTTCTTTGTGTCCCTTTGTCCTTGATAATTTTAATCCTTGCACAATATAGGTTCCCTCCCACGTATGAACTTGAACTACATCTTTGGGTAGAAAATGCATGGGAAAGGGCCATGGCTCAGTAGTAGAGCATCTGTTTTGCATGCAGAAGGTTCCAGGTTCAGTTCCCAGTGTCTCCAGCTAAACAGATCAGAAGGACCTCTGCTTGAGACCCTGGATAGCAGACAGTGCTGACCTTGACAGACCAAAGGTCTGATTCAGTATATGGCAGCTTCATGGGTTCATGGGTGTTTACGCAGCAATGACTAATGTATTGCAAGAAACTTTACTGCTCTATATCTGGGGAGAACATTCTTCTAACCAAAATTTGAAATGCTCACAGCATCCATAGATAATTTACAGAAGCAAGAATGAAGATGTAAATGCAAACTGCACATGGAGCTATAATTTTGCAGCAGTGTTTTTAGTGCTGCAGAAAGATCAGCATGTGCATTGTTTCCCAAACGTATCTTATTACATTGCACCTAAATAACCATGATTTGTCCTTGGCACTTAGCTAAGATTGGGTTCCTTTGAGCAAGCCACTGATGTTATTTTCCTCTCTGTGCTGTCAGTGGGGCTTGGAGAATGGGACTGGGAGAATAATTCACATTGCAGTTCAGAAGTGGAGAAGTAATTACTCTTAGTTCAGAAAGAAGAAAGAGACTGGTCATGCTGAGTAGTAACAGTTACTCTGCATTGAAAGGTAGCTTTCAGGAAGAACATTTTACAGCATGATGCATCACTTCTGTTGAGCTCTGTTTTAAAGCAGACCTAGCATGTGCGTTCTCTAGCTTGGAGTCCTCACAGTCATGAGCCAGAGGCTTGGAGCAGGAACTTGAACCGGGACAGGAGTAGCAGCCAGAACTAAGCCTGGAACTGGAGCTACTGCTGGTGCTATTGTTGTGTGAAGTTCATATTCCACCTTTCTCAAGTCCTGTTTGGGGTGGCTTACAAGCAAAACCAATACTATAAAAGTATCATAAATAACCACCATAAAAACAAGCCATTAAAAACAAGCCAGGTTCATAAAACAAACTCTGAGCGCCTTAAGAAATATCCTTAAATCAAACCAAAAGTAGACTATTAAAAAGCTGAAACATGAAATCTTTTAGTGAAAAGCATGGATAAAAAGAAATGTTTTGGCCTGGCACTTAAAAGACAATGTAGTATGGTAGGTGCCAGGCAAGCCTCCAGGGGGAGGGCATTTCAAAGATGAGACGTTGCGCTGAAAATGCCTGTCTCCAGTGTTCCCTCTAAGCTGAGTTAGTGTGAGCTAGCTCACAGTTTTTTAGCCTCCAGCCCACACATTTTTGTCTTGGCTCAGGAAGGATGGCTCCAGAGCAAACTAATTTATGCAGTAGCCAAATCGCTTGCTCACAGCTTTAATGCCAGTAGCTCACAAAGTAGAATTTTTGCTCACAAGACTGTGCCGCTTAGAGGGAATATTGTCTCTAGTCCCACCACCACCACCCATTTCACCTGTGAAGGCCGGGGCACAGAGATCAGGGTTTGGGAGACAGATCTTAACTGGGGGGCTGGACAGCATGGGAGGAGACAATCCTACTTTGTGCAGTAGGCAAGAGCTTCTAATCAGCTCACCAAGAAAGCTCAGAAGGCCAGATTTTCTCATACTTAACTTAGACCTGGCCTACCAGAGGCTGGTAATTTTAGCTAGTGCAGAATGCAGTTGTCTGCATACTAAGACAGGCCAGGCACAGGGAACATATTAAACCTGTTTTAGCTCGTTTGCATTAGATACTTGCTACTTTTTTGCCATTAAATCACAGTTGACTTAGGGTAACCCCAAAGCGTTTCAAGGCAAGAGACAAAAAGGGGTGGTTTGTCATTGCCTGTCTCTGTGTAGCAACCCTGGACTTCCTTGGCCGTCCCCCATCCAAGTACTAACCAGGGCAGACCCTGCTTAGCTTCTGAGAGATGACAAGATTGGGGTAGTCTGGGCTATCAAGGTCAGAGCTCCTTGCCCTCTTTAACCTGCTTCAAGGTGTCTGTCGTGATCTTGCCAACCATGACTGGGCTGCCACCCAATATATCCGTGGAAACATTTCCTATCTGGCTGTCTTTGGGATCTGCTGGAGAGATCTTGTTCAGGGTTTCTTCTTTGCAAGAGGAGAACTTGTGGAGTTCAGGTCTGGGCATTCACAGCAGTGACATTGTGTTTTTGGAACAATCAGTCCAGAGGAGATCTGTTAGGTCATGCTATTGATGGAATTCAGTTGCAGAATTTAATTTTTTTAATTCTCCCATGCAGAGCAGCAATTGATTCATTTTATAAATACCATTTATTTGAGAAGCCTTCATGCAAAAAGAAATCTGTGCTACATGAAACTTTACAAATGCCCACCCAGATGCTCATCTGTTTCCAAATGACTACTCTTGCTTTATAGCACATTGGATATTGCACTTCTATTGACTTGTTCTGTCATTACATCTCCTTTTTATGTCTCTTGCCATAAGCACTCGTGCTTGGTGGGGGTGGGATGAAATTGAGGGGAAAGGCCCACATCATGGTTAGATGCAAGAAAATTAACCAGAAACTTCTCTAACTTAATTTTCTTTGTTGAGCATCTTTTAACTTAACGAAAACTGTTCTTTTTGTTCATGGTGCATTAAAGCCCATGTTATTTTAGATATCCCCCATTGCTGCAAAGCTCTGAATAGCTGTCTTTGTTTGGGGCGAGAACATGAGAATGGGCTCCCGGTGGGGGAAAAAATCTGACAGCTGGAAATCAAATTCCATTGAGAGTTCAAGGGAGCCCAAGATAAATATAGCCATTCCAAACTGACAGGCACCTGAGGAATTAATTTGGAAGCTCCCCCATTGCTCTAGAAATCTTAGTGGCAGCAGCAGTGCCCGAAGACTTCCACAGTTCACCCAAGGTCAGGATCAAGAAGCCCCATGTGGGCTTTCAGATTTAATACCGTGGAAAGAAACTGTAAACTGAACATGTGCTATTATGAAAGAAACTGCTTCTCTCTAAAATTTATATATGCTGGTTTGTTTTCTGTGTCAGAATCCAAGATAATCCAGTTTCTGCAAATTCAGTTTGAGCAGACCAAATTATGAAAATACTGCTTGGTTGTTTGAGCTATTCATTCATGCAAGCTTTCATTAGAATTAGAGCCAAGGTAGACGTTATGGCATCCATGGGTCTGACCTATAGATGCTGCTGTTATTTTAGAGCTGAACTTGGCCCCTTTAAAAATTCTGCAAGAGCCCAATCTTGAATAGCCCAGGACTTGAAACTCTTGCTTCCCAAAAAGCAGCTGCGAGGGACAAGTGTTTCGACAGCAGGAAAAGTATCGGGGGGGGGGGACAAGAACCCTCTGCACTGGCCTTCATGGCTTTTTAAAATGTCCTGAATTCACTCTAAAATGGCAGTAGCCACATGTTGGACTTGTGGACAACTTAACATCTAGTTTGTCCCTTTAAGAGCTATAGAATCTCAGTTAATTTGTAACCATGGCTTAGGTGAGACAGAATGGAAACATGGAGAATTGGAGGGTGCTGGCAGTTGGCAAAATGGTGGAGGGGCAGGAACTGGGGTCCATATGGAAGGACCAGTTATGAAGACAGTCAGACTACCTCCTTTATAAACTCCTTGGCAAGATCTGTCTAGTCTTACCATTTTTACTGTTCATTGCCTTATTCCCTTTCTTCTGCAACCCCGAGAACTACAATTCTTGGTTGTTGGGTTTGTTTGTTTTTTTTAAAGATCAAGGTGGAGTTCTTAATAGTTGTCATACTTGACAACTTGAATCGTATTTGATGTCATTATTTAGGGTCACCACTGTCAATCTGTATGTATGAAAAATCTTTTATAAAATGCCTGTGACAGCCATGGGGAAAACTAGTCTCCCCAGGAATATTTTCCTTCCCACTCTTTCTGTAATTATTTTTGTTAGCAAAGTTCAGGAAACACCTGAGCTTGTTTTGCTTTTGAATAAAGTTCAGTAAGCCCAAAGAGCTTATTGAGTGATCCTCAGCACTTTGGATCAAATGAAACTGAACATTGGCCCAATCTGCATCTAGCACTTGCTCCATTGTTTTACTGAATCCACACTGGAACAGGAAAAAGATGTGGCTCAGAACCACATTCAGATACCCCGGGCCAACATGGTACTGACTGCAGAGTCGCCCCTGAATGGCCATAAAACGGCCATAAATCTATGTAGACAGTTCCATAAAACCAAGAGATCAAACGAAGTGAAATCCGCATGCATTCTGGACACTGCCATAAAATCTGACAATCAATCAAAGTGAAAGTGGCATGCAATGCAGAGGGGAATTTCTGTTCCAGCGTGGGTTTGGTAAAACAACAGAGCAAGTGCTAGATGCAGATTGGGCCATTATCTCAGTGATCGTTATGACACAGTCACAAGGCAAGGCGGTATTCTCCCCATCATGCAAACTGAGGTGTGTGGGTTTTTTTCTTTCTTGCCAAGGGGGCGGTGGACAGGGAAAAAAGAACAAGGGGGGGGGGAGACTTAAAATCCAACAACTAAGAATGATGTTGGGTCCCCACTGGGGAGGGGAAAAGTGGGATATGAATGTCGCGATTCGTCTGGCTGCTGGTCGCCAACCTCCTGCCGGGTGCGTCCTCCTGTGGTCCACACGCACCCTTCTGGGAGGTTCCACAAGGGTTAGGAGCCGAGGGAAGGTCGTCTGGGGAGCAGGAGAGTGGACCTCAGACCACGGGGTACGCAGGGTGGCCGACTCGCCACTCTTGCCCGTTCTGGGGGCGTTCTGGCCTTAGCTCCGGTCACCCGGTGAGCCCAGGACTTCCGTCTCTATCTGTTCCTCTAGTCCTTAGCCAGCCCCAGTCACGTCCTCACCGGTCGTCTCCTGCTCTGCTTTTATTACCCCCTCGGCTCCCCGCCCATCCTGTGGCCTCCTGGCCCCG
>NW_015168680.1:212073-259037 GCF_001447785.1 Gekko japonicus
CGGGCCACTTCCGCCGGCCCTGCCCTCGTGCTTCGGAGCGCAGCGGGGCCCTCTCCGGCTGCTGGCAAGCGGACTCGCCCTGCCACCGCGCAGCTCTCTGCCCGCCCTGCCCGCTGCTGGACCCTGTCAACCGCCGCCTCGCTATTCCGCAGGCTGGCCTCCGCCGCGACCCGGGTGCCCACTGTTCCGCACACGCTCCTCCCGGCCGTCGCTCCTGCCACCGGGCCACCCCGAGCCGCCGCCGGGGTCGTTGCCCTCGTCGCAGCACGGGTGAGTTTTCCGGCGTCACGAACCGTCGCTGCCTTTCCCACGGTCGTCAGTCCCCGATCGGGACAATGAATGAAGTAAATAAACACACTCTAAGTCCCTTGAAGACCGTGGCCTTAGAAAGGTGTAAGTGCAGAGGATTGCACCGTTAATCTTTTTTTGTTATCCCCCCCCCCCTTAACGTTGATAAAACAAGCTCCAATTGCTTGTACATTGTTCATGGAGAAATGAGTGCATGCGGGAGGGAGAGGCATTAGGTTATAGATGGGTAGGTTTGGCTTAGCACTCTGAAAGAGCGAGACTATGCATACATTTTATGCAGTGTTTTGAGACGAAGGAAGCTGAGTTGCTGTTGCTGTCAGCAATGCTAGCAAGCTGGACATCTGGTTGGCCAACTGTTGGAGACAGAGTACTGGTCTCGATGGGTCTTTGTTCTGATTCAGCAAAGCACTTCTCAATAGGATTACGAGTGATAGGGGACTCTCTTGTAGTATCCAACCTTGAAAAACATGTCTTTGTTATATTTTCACCAACCCCATGCCCGTCTCAGGTTTTAAACAGCAGAGTGTTTCCCATTTCATAGTGATCAGAGAACTGTGTCTAGTATATTAAAGTGCTACCAGTTTCCTTTCTCTTTGTTTACAATCTCGTGGGAATATAGTGTGTCTTCTTGTGTCCAGAATTCTTATCTGGATGGAAACATATGGGGACATAAAGCATCAGCATCAAGTCCTTGCAAGACAGTGTGAATAGCTACTCTGAATCAATAGCTGACACTGTGGGGTGGCTTCTCTCCGCTTTGTGACTTGTGAATGCACCTATAGTTAGGCCTAGGATGCAGTCCCCCTTATCTTTAGCTTCTTCCCAAAACCTTGCATGTCGCAAAAAGAGAGCTTTGCACACAGAAGGAGACAAATCTTAATAGCATTATTAGAGCTGGTAGGATAATAAAACAGAAAGAGATTATTGCAGCACAGTTTGAAATCCAGAGGTGAAAAGTTATATTAAGTTCAAGCCAACAAAGAAGGATAATAGAGATATTAGAATCTATTTTTATATAAAATTGGTGCTTAATCTGCATCGACTTCATAAAAGATCATAGCTTCTCTAATTGTGATATCCAGAACAAAGTCTTTAAGTGCAGCCTTCAAAGAATACTGCGCCACTGAAAAGTTCCACAGATGCTCATTTTTTAAAAAAATAAATAAAAATAGCCAAAGAGGGAGCAAGGTCCATGCGGACCATATTGAAAAATCAGGTTAGTCAAGGCCCTCTCTTATCTCTTGAAAGGGAAGGAAGGGATGGAAATTGTTTTGGGGCAGCATGTAAAGGATGGCCAGAAGTATATGGAAAGAGCAAGGAAGGGACAGCATAGAGATGGGGGATTAAATCGGATGCCAGGCTGCAGAAGACACATTAATGTACATACATGCACACAAGATATGAAGAGCCGACCAACGTATGTAGAAATCATGATTTTCCCCTTCAGAGAACTATACTTTCTGGTTACTGCTTAATATGTTTTGAAGGGGGGAAAGCCATGGGGTGTAAATATACATGCATATAACTATATTGTGTTGTGACATCAGAACCCAATTTCAAAATTTTGAGACTCGTCAGAAGGCCAGGCTGGCATATGAGGGTTGAAGTGTATTGATCTCTAAGGCAGGCGGATTATATGGGAGACCGAGCCACTGAGTGGGGGTTTGGCAAGAGTGTGATGTCAGGTGACTTGAGACACAAATTAAGTTCCAGCATGTACCACGACTGGTACAACAGTGGCTGTGTAACTGTAGTCTTACATTACATGTGCACTGTGCACAGAAAGTTCTTCCTACCTTTCTACTCTCTCAAAGTACATCTCCTAGCCTTCCCTTCTGCCTGTTCTTACAGGCAATGTGCCTAAGATAAGGGTTACAATTTCCCCCTTAGTTCAATTCCTGTATCACTCACTCAATACTCAAATGTGGTGAATATCAGCACTCCTTTTTCATATTGTAATCAATGTAGTAATGTTGTTTCTTAGAAGCTTCCAGAGATAATTCTATCCTTGTTAGTTAGCCAGTTTGAAAAACTATTTCCTAATGTATTACCTGCCACTTAGCATTTGCAATTTATCCGTGCAAATCAGTATTCATGGTTCTTATTCTGTTCTGGAAAAAAAATTCAGATCTCATTAATTTAGGAGAGTACAACTGTCTTCGGCAACTTTCTGCTCAATGATTCAATATTTGTAGCGCCGGCAGTATGTTTGAGGTGCCTGCATTAAAATGAACAGGATAAAATGTCCTGTGTCACAGAGCTCCCAACATTGACTGCCTGAAATCTGACCAGTTACTCTGTTGTAATAGTTGAAGCTCATCAGTAGCATGTGTCATGCACATGCTCAGCAGTGCATGTGTCATCAAAACAAAGAATACACAGAAATGTCATTTCCAGAGGACTCATATTTGTTTGTAGGTCTGCCTAATCTTAACCTTACAACTCATTATGTAAATCATGGTAGTGACTTCTGAGTGTACACCTGACATACACTGGGTATTCAAATACAGAAATTGATCCAGAACCACTGCAGCGCTGTGAGCTTGCATGCCTACGAGAAGGCTGAGACCCAGACTCCATGTTATGCTCATCATGTGAGCAGTATTCCAGCTTTCTGAGAAAAGTGTAGACTTCCTCATGATAGTTGTTAGGTGTTTCCTTCTGCTGTATTTCCAGTACTGACTACCTTCCCTAATAGGGGGAACAATTATAACTAGCTGCAATGACAGTGATAGTTGAATGTAAACAGCAGAAAGAAAACTGGGCTGTACATGACTTCAGAGGTCCCCAGCTTTGTTTGCCTTATAGCTAGGGAGTCTTCTAAACAGGGAAAGCAGTCTTTTCCATGGTGCCTGGCAGTCTGGTTTAGAGAGTCGAAGGAAGTTAAAAGGAAGAGACAGTTTAGTTAGGAGACAGGTGGCTGATATTGAAACTTTCCTGTGATCAAGCAGATCTTGTAATGATCATTCTCATAGGATTTTCTTCTTACAATGATAATCATTCCTGGCTCAATGGTTTAGTAGAAAAGACTGTTCCTAATTTCTGTAAAAGTGGGCATGGACAGTGCGTCAAAAGTTGAGCCTTCAATTTAAGGGTGACAGGTTGATCAAAATAAACCCCTTATAGCCCCAGGGGTAGTGTGCTACAACCAGTCCCCTTAACTAACCCACCAGCCAGAAACCAAGTGTCTGAGTCTCTAGCCCTCCTGGGTCTAAGCTCAAGAAGTCAGCCCTGCAAGGTAGGACGCTTGCAAGTTGAGTTCCAAAAAAAAAAATTACTCTGGTAGGTGTAGCCAGTAGGGCTTGAGTACTGAATTCAAACTGAAGCCCCAAGACTGAAGAAATCCAGAATATAATAATTAATAAGATGTATCAAAGGAATGTGCAGAGATATACAATATAAGAGCAGTGAACAGTGAAGGATAAATAAAAGCTAAATAAGCATTTTTTACAAACATTGGTTCTCTAATACCAGATATTACCTGGCCAGACTGGGTCCAAGCAGAGTTTCAAAATCCAGGGCGGGTGCTCCAGCAAGCAAGGCCCACCTGATCTGGAATCCAGAGGTGACCCAAATACAGACATAATCCAGATAAAGGGCACAAACCAGAATGAAAGATCTTCCTGTATGCCAAACGACCCACAATGGCATGCCAAGGAATGAAGAAACAAAACATTGGTGCCATGGGAATAAATTTTATTTATTCTATGTACTCCAAAGCATTTCGCTCAGCACTTCTTCAGGGGGATCCAAATAAACATTAAAAATAAACAAAAAACCATGATTTATTTCCCAATACTAAAAGACATGTTAAAAGGCTATTTGTGTAAAGCTTTTTAAAAAAATGAAATATATTTATGAAAAACATAATAAAGACAGGGGTCTCCAGCAATTTTCCCAGCTGGGATTACCAACACTAGATATGAGGCAACTGGTAGAGGCCCAAGGAAATGTGTGAGACACAAAAATCCCTCTTCCCTAGTCCTCTTAGCGTTGGCGTTGGTGTGGTGTGGGTTCCCTTACAGCTCTCTATTGCTAGGCCTGAGGAAAGTGAATTGGAAGGAACTATTACCCAGCTGTCTTCCTGTTCTTCAGGGAGCAAGACTGTTTCGGTGCTGATGGAACATAAGCCATTCTGCCTCCATTTCTTGATCAGCACTATGGCTATGGGGCAAATTAGATTTGGGGGAGTTTTCTTCATCAATAATGGAGAATTCCAGGTCTTAAATCTTAAATGCACTTCAAGATAAGTTTTATTATATTTTTATTCCTCCCTTCCTCTAAGGAGAGCAGGGTGGCATACCTCATTCTCCCCTCTTTTGTTTTGTCCTCACACCCCTGAGGCTGAGTAAGAGTTACTGGACCAGAGTCACACACTTAGCTTCATGATAGGGTGGGGACTTGAATTTGTATCATGCCAATTAGAGTAGGTTAGAGTCTGACACGAACCAGTATACCATACTGGTCCAGGCCAGTTCCAGTTTTAGGAGGGGGCCCTGGGTAGAAAGTTCCTTGGGGCCCCTTTCCTCCTCTGACCACCACCAGGACCCTTTCTCATGCCTTCCTTTCAGCTCACCCACATCCCCACCTGTCTGTGTCTCTTTCCTTCCCCCGCCCATTTGTATATTCTCTCCCTGATGGTGCTGGGTGGTGTGTGCAGATGGGAATACCACCCCTGTGCCCACCAGGACTGTTGTCAACATATTTGCGTACTAGTGACTGATAACAGGAATTGAACTGAGGGAGAAACGGTAACTTCCTTCTTAGGCAGAACATTACCTGTAAGAGCAGATAGAAGTGAATGCTAGGAGACGTACTTTGAGAGAGCAAGGAGGTAGGAAAAACTTCCTGTGCACAGTGCTTGTTTTACCTGAGACTACAGTAACACAGCTACTGCTGTGCCGGTTGCAGTACACCCCCTGCACCTCCTTCCCTGCCAGTGTGGTCGGGGAGCTCTGTGGCAGTGGGCCCTGCCAGAAACAATGGGTCTCAGCAGCTGTTCCACCTCAGAGTATGTTGATGCCAGCCCCGATTCTGGGTTTCTTTCTCTCTTTTCAGTATTTTTATACATCAAAGTACGCCCCACCCTTTAAATCAGAACATTTCACTTTGAGTGCTTCTTCCTCCCTGCTGCCATTTGCAGCTTGCATTCATACGTGACTTATTAACAGCATGCTCTCTTTACCCTCACTGGCAACTCTGAAAAATAATCATCACAATCAGCAATCAGAAAAAACATGGTTGCTGTGCTGGTTAATTATTTTAGTGACGATTATTCAAATTAATTGAGGCTTCTAGGATCATTAAGATTCCAGCTGCTGGAAAGGACTGTGAGCATATTGCTGAACTTCCTGTTTTCAAATCTGGTTTCAAAGATTTAGATCTTGCAAAATGTTCTCCACCGTTATGCCACCTATGAGCAGAATTGGCAGAGAATTGCTTGGCAGCTTAATCATACTGTCATAATATTTTTAAAATATATTTTAAATTGAGTCAGAACTTGGAAAATACTAAAAAGGTTTCATTAAACATTTTAAAACTCCTAAAACAGCCGTTGTGGAATACATTTTTTTCTTAGGAGAGCTAGAATATCAGAAAACAGTAAGCAGGTTTTTGAGTTCCCAAGAAGGCTTCATCAAAATGTTCAGCATTTTTTAAACAATTAATTAAAAGGGGACAAGAGAGAAATATGAGAAAGAGATTATTTCAAGGGGCACCCTTGCTGGGTTTATGTGTTGTAAACATTCAGGTTGCTGAAGAGTTCTGTGGAACTGAAAAGCTTGCTCACTATTTCATGATATTTTGGTTAGTCCTAATAAAATGTTTGAATTTTTTCCCCTGTGGACAAACACAACTGTCTACATTCCTTGACTATCTAAAAGCCCATTCATTACTCAGAACAGTTTGGTTAGGTTTCAGACTCTGCCAGTATCCTCGTTCTGTAACATGGGCAAATCCTTGTTTGCTCTGCAGACCTCTGCCCTTCCCCCAACACACATCATGGAAAATCCTGCCATTTGAAACACTCTTCAGAGTTGAGTGGCATAATCTGTGTGTGTAGTCCTGCCCTCCCAGTCTGTAATATTTGAGACTGCAGAAGGAATGTGCGTTTGAATTATGTTTGTACTTCTTCACCCAAAGAGTGATTAACACATGGAATTCACTGCCACAGGAAGTGGTGGCGGCTACAAGCATGGACAGCTTCAAAAGGGAATTAGATAAGCATATGGAGCAGAGGTCTACCAGTGGCTATTAGCCACAAGGTATAGATAGGGCCCTGGGGCAAGTGATGCTCTGTCTTCTTGGTGCTAGGGGGGGTCAACAGTGGGAGGGCTTCTAGTGTCCTAGCCCCATTGCTGGACCTCCTGATGGCGCCTGGTATTTTTGGCCACTGTGTGACAGAGTGTTGGACTGGATTGGCCTTTGGCCTGATCCAACATTGGCGTCTCTTATGTTCTTATGTTAATAGCCACCCCTTGAAATTTCTGGTGCACAGAAATATGACTCTGTATTAAATTGCAAGTTTTGATAAAAGTAGGGGTGGGGCATACACTTCAAGCAGTGATTTTATAATGAAAAACAAACCATTTGTTGTGTGCCACCCTAAGCGTCTTGGTGGAAGGGTGGAATAAAGATGCACTAAATAAAATAAGATAAAACTAGAAACCGTTGCTAGGGTTTTTAAAGCAATGTTTCCAGGGTATAAAGGGGAATAAAACACTTTCAGAAGTGTGGAACTTTGAAAACACAGCATACACTGCCTAACTTTGAATATTTAACACTTATGGCCTTTTCATCTCTTGCCTTGAAAACCCTACAGCATCACTGTAAGTTGGCTGTGGCTTGTCAGCACTTTTTACCACCACAGATTCCAAATAATTCCTTATATATTCTAAGGTACTTAAATTTTGATGCAGGCTTCCTTGATCCCCCCACAGCCCCCCCCCCCACAGACCTTGTTCCTTTTTCTTGGTAGAGCTAAGATCCAGTGGCCCTGACTTGAATGGTCCAGGCTAGCCAGATCTCAGAAGCTAAGCAGGGTCAGCCCTAGTTAGCACTTGGATGGGAGACAACCAAGGAAGCCCAGGTTTGCGATGCAGAGGCAGGCAATGGCAGTGCAAACCACCTCTGAACGTCCCTCGCCTTGGAAACCCCATGAAGGGCTGTCATGAGTTGGCTGCGACTTGGTTGCACTTTACACACCGAAATGAGTCATCTCTGGACCTTCTTCTATTTACCTCTTGCTTTGAAAACCCTATCGGGTTGCCCATAGGTCTGCTGTGACTTGACAGCAAGGAAAGGAAAGGAAAAGAAAGGTCCAGTGGAATGCTGTCTTTTAGTAAGGGCTCCCTGCCTATATTCTTTCCTTGTGGATGGACACCAGAGCGGTTAACATATTTTTACTGTAAAAATCCGGGGCTGTTCAAGCACACACACACCCCCGCCCGGCCTTTATGAGGTTCTCTTGAGATAAATAAGTCTGGTTGTTTGTACAAGATTGTTTAAAGTTGTGTCAGCAAAGCAAATCACATATAGACAAGAAAGAATGATCGCTAATTACAGCCAGAGTCAACTCATGCTTACACAATTGATTTACCATTTAGCTACTCTTTGAGATGAAAATCTATAAAGCACATTGGTCTTCCGATTAAAAGCTCTCACGTGTTTTTCTCAATAATATATGTTGATTGTGCAATATAAAAAGATTTACAATTATTGTTAGGCTTTTAAAATTCATTCGCCTCCCACGAACGGATGTATAGGCATGACTATCAGTGGTCCCAGTTGCATTCCATAGGGAAAGGTCAACAGGCTGCAGCGTGAGGTTAGATGTGACTTAGAAAAGGTAACCCCATTCCTTGCACCAGACACTGCAATGGTGCTTCTGAAAGGTCTTGTGGTACTTCCTCCCATAGAAGTAAATGGCTGTTGTTCATTTCCTTAGGGAGGATTTAAAGCTCTCAGGGTGGAAAGTGCTGTGAAGTCATGGCATCCCATAGGGTTTCCAAGGCAAGAGGCTTTCAGAGATGGTTTGCCATTGCCCTGCCTCTACATAGGAGCTCTGCACTTACTGGGTAGACTCCCATTCAAATACTAACCAGTGCCAACCCTGCTCAGCTTCTGAAATCTGACAAGATTCGGCCAGCCTGTGCCATCCGGGTTAGGGCTATTTAAAGCACTGCATTTGGACAAAAGCATTGAGGTCCGAACTGGCTTCTTAATCTTGCCCTTTGGTTACCCAGCCTCATCTAACACATCTGTAGAGTTGCACACTATTCCTGCACCTAACCACCAGGACTTCTTGAAATATACAAGCTCTGTACCACCCATTATAATGATGCTTGTAACTATTAATAAAGGCAATGGGGAGGGGGAATGCCTCCCAGGCTAAAACCAACAACATGTTGTGATCCCATCTCTGCCTTCAGTTTTCACTTTAAAAGAAAAAGGAAAAGAAAGAAAAGTGTGACTGTGTTTGTATCACAGGGAGAGGGGGGAAATTGTTTTGTCTCCCTGTACCTCAATGTGAGAATGAGTGGCAGAGTTCGCTGCTGTATTGTTCATTTGTGACGGAAATATGGCATCTGCTTATTTGGAGACATAATACCCCTGGCTGTTTGGTTTCCTTCAGATGTATTTCTGTGCAGCTCAACTGCTTTGAGTCACAAGTCTTTTTTTGTTTTTGATTAAACAGCCATATGCTTTTGAATTAAACAGTCTCAGTTGTTATATTAAATTTGTAGATGACTCGATACCTTACAGAACTCAATTACCTCACATTCCCCCCCCCCCGCCCCATACCCAACCAGCCCTTTTAGAATGGAACAGATGGATGAGCTCTGCCGTGCCTTCATGTTTTCTTGACTTATGATTAGAATTTCTAAAGATAATGTGTCACTCTCATGTTTTGTGTTTCTCCTCTCTGAAGATCTGCTTTGGTTGCTCTCTTCCGCAGCCTGCAGACTTTGCGCAGCTGTGAGCCCTTCTGGCTTATGATATGTAACTGCAACCTGCAGCACTTCAAGATGGGAGGAAATGGCCCTTCTGTCTGCTCTTTCTGAGCCTGATCACCCCAGGGATAATGAAGTAACCCCCCCCCCCAATCCCTACGATAGTTTTGCTGGCTGATTTTGCTTTCCCTTTCTCAGGGCCATGTAAATCAAAATTACACACGTCTGGTCTCCCATGCTGAACTAGACCAGTTGCTTTTAAACATTCTGAATCAAAGAAACACGTCCCATTTCATTCTGCCTGCAGAGGAGCCCTTACCCATTGGATGCAGAACTTCTGCGCATGGCCAAGGGCCCTTATTCTGGAAAGTGCCCTGCTCTCAGTGCACACGGGTTGCTGACGGAGCCTCTTCAGCCTCATTAGAAGGCAAGAGTAGGTTTTGTTCTTATGGAGCAAGCATGTAGCTTTGGGAGTCCGTATACTGGATAGGAAAGTAACTTGTTGTTGTTCAGTCGCACAGTCGAGTCCGACTCTTCGTGACCCCATGGACCAGATCACGCCAGGCCTTCCTATCTTCCTCCATTCTTTGAAGTTTGCTCAATTTCATGTTCGTTGCATCTATGACACTGTCTAACCATCTCATCCTTTGCCGTCCCCGTCTTCTTTGACCTTCAAAAAAAAAAAAAGGAAAGTAACTAGGAACATAAAAACAGTGTCCATTCATAAATGTAATAAATGTTCTAAATCTGAATAATTCATTCTGACTTCAGAGAGCTGTCAGGATTTATTTATTTCATTTATACCCTGCCTTTCTCCCCAATGGGGACCCAGTGCAGCTTATACCATTCTCTTCTCCATTTTATCCTCACATCAATCCTGTGAGGTAGGCTAGGCTGAGTGCATGTGACTGGCCCAAGGTCACCTGGCAAGCTTCCATGGAAGACTGTGGATTAGAACTTGGGTCTCCCAGATCCTAGTCCAGTATTCTAGCCACTGTTAGAAATGTTCCGATTGAGCAGTTTATTGTGGTGCTGTGATGTCTGGGCTTGCTTTCCTGGGCATCATGAAGGGCTGGGGCAATGAGGAGAAAGAATGACTTCGCTTCATCAGAGGTGTGCATTGTCCGACCCAAAGGGTTCAACCTGAAGAAGATCTTCTAGATCAGCATTTTTGGTGCTCTGCTCTTCCACATTCTGCAGCTTTTTCAGGAGGGCTTTGAATGCTGAAAAATCTGCATCCCATGAAGTGGGGATGAAACTTCCCTTTGTCCTTGCCACTTCTAGTCCAGTCGATTAGTACTCTTTGTTTAGTCAGAGTTCTGTGCTCTGGAGTTTACTTTGCTTAGTTCATCTGCCAGTGATTGAGCTGCATTTGTGTGATTGCTTGCTTGTCTGCTAAGATATCTGAGAGAGTGAGATCAGATTAGGCTGTTATTGAGGGGTTTTTTTTCCTCATCATCGTCCCCATCCCCCTGACTGCAACTGCAGTTTGGTGAAGTGGTTAAATGTGCAGACTCTAATCTGGGAGAACCAGGTTTGATTCTCCACTCCTCCACTTGCACCTGGCTGGATGACCTTGGGCAAGCCATAGTTCTGGCACAGCTGTTCTTAAAAAAAGAGCCGTTTCTGTCAGAGCTCTCTCAGCCCTACCTACCTCACAGGCAGTGTTCCCTCCAAGCTGAGTTAATGTGAGCTAGCTCACAGTTTTTTAGCCTTTGGCTCACACATGTTTGTCTTAGCTCAGGAAGGACGGCTCCAGAGCAAACTAATTTATTCAGTAGCCAAATCGCTCACTCACAACTTTAATGCCAGTAGGTCACAAAGTAGACTTTTTGCTCACAAGACTCCACAGTTTAGAGGGAGCATCGCTCACAGGGTGTCTGTTGTAGGCAGGGGAAGGGAAAGGAGTTTGTAAGCCGCTCTGAGACTCCTTTGGGTAGTGAAGGGCGAGGTATAAATCCAATCTCCTCCTCCTCCTCCTTTTTATTTATTTAGAAAATTTGTATGCCTCCTCCCCAGATTACATCAATTAAAAAACATGCAACAAAAAGAATAAAAACAAATTATAGCAGTAAAAACTAGGGATGGACAGGAACCAGTTTACAAACCAAAATTCAGCAGAAACTTGGCCCGGATACCCCAAACTGATTTTCAGGGAAGGCATCTTCCCCGAACATTTTCCAGACTTTTGTCAGGTTCGGTTCGGTTCAGCTGTTCGGGCCATTTAAGCCTATCAGCTGAGCACTATGGGTCCACAGCTGAGGTTTTAGGCTGAAACCAGGGCTCTTTTTGTAGAAAAAGCCCAGCAGGAACTCATTAGCATAATAGGCCACGCCCAACAGCAGAAACTCATTAGCATATTAGGCCACAACCCTGACAGCACAGCTCATTTGCACATTAGGCCGCACCCCCATGTTACCAGAAGTGTGGTCATCAAGCCACACCCACCTTTTCCTTCTTATTCTGTTTGTCTTGTTTGTTGTCAAAACCCAGGGCTTTTTTTGTAGCAGGAACTCCTTTGCATGTTAGGCCACACACCCCTAATGAGTTTCTGCTGTTGGGTGTGGCCTATTATGCTAATGAGTTCCTGCTGGGCGTGGCCAACTTGGGAGCCAGCCGGAACTCCGTTCATGTGTGTTCCTGCCCAAAAAGAGCCCTGGAAAAGGCTGCTAGCACACCCACCTGGCAGGGGAAGGAAAACAGATTGTTGAAATCACTGCCAGCCATTTAAACCTAACAGCAGGGCGGGTCCACTTAACCTGTCCATTTTGCTCCCCCCCCCCAAAAAAAAGCGAGAGGAAGCGAAATGGAGAAAGGGGGGACCCAAACTAGCCAATTCAGTTCAGGCATTTTGGCTCAGTTTGGTTCGGGGTCCGGTTTGGGATCGCCTCGAACCAGAATTTTTGGGTTTGTGCCCATCCCTAGTAAAAACATAATAAAACTATTATTATTAGTTCTCACACTCATATATTTGACTGGTAGATGGTGTTCTGTAGTTCAAGATATAGACTAGTTCTTGGGAATTGCAGATGTATCTTTGCAGGAGTCTTGGTGTTCCAAGTAACACTGTGTTCTGAAGCTGAGCTGGTGTTATCTGCTCAATGCCCAGAATGTCCAGGTGTTTCCTGAGACTTCTAAACACTGCTCAAAGGGCTCCAATAACAAGTGGCACAATGGTAACTTTCTTCTCCAGAGCTGCTTTGTAGGTCTTGGTATTTTGTGATCTGTTCTGTTTTCTGTTCTAGTGTCTTCTGGGACACCAGTGTCTCATTTTTTTTCTACAATGGTGATATCAGGGGTGTTATGCTCCAGATGTTTATCTGTTTGCAGGCGGAAGTCCCAAAGAATCTTTGTTTCATCATTTTCCAAAATCTTGTTTGGTTTGTGCTCCCATGAATTTCTAGCTGATGGTAAGCCATACTTGCAAACACTCCAGTGTTATGTAGCTGCAGCTCTAAGTTGACATTTGCTGTCATCACTGGTCTTCTGAATCTTGGCTTTCATACTATTTGTTTTGAGTGCCTGCTCTTGTGCAGCTAGAATGAGTCCTTCAATTTCTTTCTTCAAGTGCCTATTTGGGAACCACTTTTCGTTATAAGCTTTGTTCTCTTTGTCTTTCAAATATTGCCCATGAAAGTGCTTTTCCTTCCAGTTGTCAATGTGACTTTTGATTGTAATATTCTTGTAATCTTCTTTGGTTTCTGTAACCTTAAATAAGCCTGCCTTGTATACTTCAAGTAGAAGCTTCTCTTTGTTTTCTGGGTATAGTCATTCAGTGCTTGTTTTTCTTCTTCAACTGCGTGTTTAACTTTCAGGAGACTTCTTCCACCTAATTTTCGTGGTAAGTAGAAACGATCAACACTTATAGGGTGTAGTGAATGATGCGTCATTATCTTGCGAGTTTTGTAATCTTTTGCTTCTAATACTGCTTGTTTCCAATCGGCAATGCCAGCTGTGTATCTTAGAACTGGGACTGCCCACATGTTGATTGCCTTTACCATGTTGCCTCCATCGTCATCAGCTGCAGCAACAACAGCAGCAACACTAAAAGCAAGCCAAGATGTAAAAGTGCATCAGACGATAGAGCAGTCTATAATTGTATCAATAAAATAGCCCTCTGGCTCAGCGCAGACCATGAAACAGCTAAAGAAGATGGAATCCCTACTTAAAAACAAATGCAAAAAAGAATGTTTTGGCCTGGTGCTGAAAGGAAAGGAACATAGGCACCAGACAAGCCTTAAGGAGGAGGGCATGTAGAAGCAGTGCAGAAATGGGAGCGAGGGAATCTAGTATTTCAGCACATTAAACAACAAACCACGAGATAGTCTGTACTCTCTCTGGTCTTCACAACCGTTTGCCACCAGAATCTCTAAAAGTAGTCCCCCCCAATCTGAGATTAGAGATTCAAACTCTCAGTTGGCATCTGGGACTTAACACATTAGCAAGTCTAACCAGAGATGCATGCTTTAATCTTACAAAGTAGCTTGAGTGGTCAGCATTAAACACAAGATTTAGCCTTGGAGTTCAGTTACACCATCAGACACAATTAGAATTAAGAAGAATCTTTATTCAGTACAAAGCATAGCAAACAGACTATAAGAGGATACAAAAATAATAAACCCTATGGCTATTTGCCCTAACTACACATTAATCAGCATAGTTACCAAGTGAAGTGTCCATAGTCCAAGATTGTCCAGAATAACAGCACATGTAGGCAACAAGGGATTTTGAAGAGAAATCCCATCTTGCACAAACATGTAGTCCAATTCACAAAGCAACTCTTTGTTTCAACAGTCAGAATTCCAGGTGCAATAAAGCAAGCAATAGCAGGAGGAGAGAAGAGAGCAAAGAGAGCTCTCTCCCATAGAGATCAAATGGAATTATACCCCAATTCCAGTCATAATTAGCTGTGGCCATCAGCCAATCACAAGCGGACTGGGGTGTGCCCAATGCTTGGTTGCCACAGCTGCACATCAGGTGTGTGTGTATGTATTGGCTAGAAGTTTGGGGCCCCGCCTGCAGTCAGGTGACCCAGCTTCCAGCTTCTCCATTGCGTACGTGACATGGGCCATGCACCCTAGTGTGGAGCCTTAAAGTCTAGCTATTAGCATAAAGGTGTGAAGGAATGCGGGTATATGGCATGGCTATTAAGTTGCTCAGGCCATCTGGCCTCACCATTTGGCCTGCAACAGGAAATAAAGACACAGCCTGTCATCAGAATGTCATCATTGGAGAAGGCCTGTGAATTTAGAAAGCAACATTTCTATACACTTCCATATAAAGAAAGGCTATAAAGTATTTAGCTCTTTTTTGTTTCGAAAAAAATGACTTAAGGGGCCATGGTAAAAAAAGGTAAAGGTTCCCTTGCTTGAAAGCCAGTCGAATTGCGGTGCTCATCTCCGTTTCAAAGCTGAAGAGCCAGCGCTGTCCAAAGACATTTCCGTGGTCATGTGGCCGGCATGACTAACACCAAGGCGCACGGAACGCTGCTACCTTCCCACTGAAGTAGTACCTATTTATCTACTTTCAATTTCTTGCTTTCGAACTGCTAGGTTGGCAGAAGCTGGAACTAGAGACGGGAGCTCACTCCGTCATGCTGCACACTCGGGTCTTGAACTGCTGAACTACCGACCTTCCACAGCCTGCAGTTCAGCGTCTTAACCACTTGAGGCACATAAAATTATGATTTATATGTAGATAGATTTTTAGCACTCCCTCAAGAATACACAAAGCAAGGAGTCACCTACACAAGACTGAGAAGAGATACATTCTACAGAATGTACGGGGAAAGTAATTAATTTATAGAATTTCCTGCTGTAAGATGCATTGATGGCCAGTAGCTTAAATGATTTTAAAAGGGAACTAAGACAGGTCCATTCATAGAGGGTAAGGCTTCCAGCATCTGTTAGCCATGATAAGTAATGGAACCTCATGGCTTGGATCCAGCCAGCTTTTTTAATTCAGTCTCACCCGGTTTCCTTTCTCTACCATAGCCCCTGTCCCATGCAGTTTTTGTACAAGCTGTTCCCATTATTTCTAGCGTAGCCTTTTATTGGTGGCTCAAAGGGCCCTCCTTTCTCTTTCACTAGCAGTAAAGTAGGTTGGATCCAGCCACTTGTTCATTGGCCATATATCTTTGCAATTTTCTGGCAATGACTGTTGTCTCCATGTTTTTCTGCCATTTTGCTTTTCTGAGTATTTACTTTTTTGTGATCCTACGTAAGATCGGCTGCCTATTTGCTAATTACATTTATCTCATACCTCTGTTCCATTGTGGTATTCATGACAATTTACTTGGAGTTCCTGGGAGACTCCCATCCAGGCAATGACCGAAACCAGACTTGCTTAGCTTCAGAAAGATTGCTGTATCATGTGTCTTCCAACTATATCTCAGGACCTAGCTAGAGCAAATGTATAATTTGGATTAATGATCTTGTGTCAATCATTGCCAAAAGCCTTAGTGCTTTCATGAGTTGAATATCATTTTCAAACAAGGGTGCAAAGGCTTCTCTGAACACACATTTTCAGTATTTGTTTCTCTCATGCTCTGTTCCCTAAAACTCTTAATACTTTCTTCATGTAACCTAACAAAGGGTTCTAGGTGGGTTGAACAGAATTTCAAGCATTTTCTGAGGTACATGAACAGACTAGTGGTGACCACTGACCAACATTCTGGATAAATGTTCCATATGTCCAGGTCAGGGTATATGAGAGCACTACTTGAGTCTGTTTAATAGTGCATATATAACCTAGTTTGAACATAAGGATTTGAGTTCATCTTTTCCAGTATTATCTACTCCAGCTGGTATTAGTTCTCCAAGGTGTGAAGAAGAGAAGAAGAGATTGGATTTATACCCCGCCCTTCACTACCCAAAGGTGTCTCAGAGCGGCTTACAAACTCCTTTCCCTTCCCCTCCCCACGACAGACACCCTGTGAGGTAGGTGGGGCTGAGAGAGCTCTTGACAGAAACTGCTCTTTTTCAAGAACAGCTCTTATCAGAACTACGGCTTGCCCAAAGTCATCCAGCCAGGTGCAAGTGGAGGAGTGGGGAATCAAACCCGGTTCTCCCAGATTAGAGTCCGCGCACTTAACCACTACACCAAACTGGCAGAGGTTACTTGAGATCCTTCAGCTGAAGATGTTGCTGATTGAACCAGGGACTTCCTGCATGCAAAGCATGTCCTCTGGCACTCCCCCACCCCAAGCTAGGGAGCAGGCAGATAATGTGGCTCAGTAGAGTCTGGCAGAAAAAATATATAAGAGATGTGGGCAAGAATGGGCCTGGTGGCGCAACCTGTATGCATTCTTGCTCCAGTTCAGGAATATTACAAATGTTTGTCTCCTGTGCTATAGGTTGCCTTCCAAAGAGACAGAGATTTTGGCTACAAATTGTATTTTGATACAGTATGGTCTGGGAAAGTTCTGGTTTATTATCTGGTAGCCTTTCTTTCTTGTACTGATCTGACTTAGCTAAAGCTGACTGGTGCTTTATTTAATTATGCTATACTGAGAATTTGTACGCATTACTAACGTTAAAGGTGTATTTGACAAATTTGGTGCAGGGTTTGGAATGGCCTTCATTTCAAACTATGGTGCATGTTCTGATCATCATTGACCGTTTCCGAGGATGGTGAAAATTTATTGCGTGTCTTGCTTAAAGCATCAGTCTTGTCCTAATTGAAAGGCCAGCCAGCTGAGTTAATTAACTGAGATGTAAAGGGTCTGGCATATAGATTCATTATTACATATGCAAGCGAGAGAGAGAGAGAACGTGTTTCCCAGGTGCTCAGCAAAATATGCTGCATTGTATTTTTCATGTGCATTTGAAAGACAATTCCCAGTGTAATGTATTAAACTTTGCCTTTCCAAGTAACCTTCAGTGAAAATGGTTTATATTTTAGTGCATTACTAATTGCATTTGACTGTCAGTCTTTCTGGCGAATTAAATTTTGAAAGCTATCTTGTATGAATACCAAAGAGAATTAAGAAGATTAATGTAGCTTGCATAAACGTTAGCATTTTGTATCTGCATTGCTTATACCATTAAGAATACAAGATGGGATCAAAATATTTCAAACTCTTGGCATGATATCTCTTCCTATGGCCAACTGGTAAATTTGGCAGCAGGTTTCACAACTTAAAAGGCATCAAGAGAGACATAAACACTGATACTTTACTGTATATGTTCCCTCTCATGTTTTAATTCTTTTTTTAAAATAGATTTAGACAGGGGTCATTTGGGGGGGATGCGGGGGGACGCCATCCCCCCGGGTGAGGTGCGGGAGGGCGGGGCCTGGAGCTCCCTGCTGGTGCCCGCTGGAGGTCGCCGCCGGCTGTGGGGAAGACACACTTCCGGTGATGTCAGGGGGTGTGGCATATGCTAATGAGTTATGCTAATGAGCCCCCCTAGCTCTTTTTCTACGAAATGACCCCTGGATTTAGAAAAATCAAATATTACAGTTGCAAGTAGGGAATTGCATGCCTGTATGTTCTCCCACTGGGGGGAAACATCCCTCTCTGCATATAGCAAAATAGCCTGCCAGGAAGAAGAAAAGGCTGAACTCTTCTTCCACATACTAGGTTTCTACTTGAAAGAAACATGTAGATTCCAGCCTCGTGTCTGTAGTGGTATGTTGGTGCTGCATTACATGGAAATTGTTTGTAGAGTTTAGTCATGGCAAATGAGAAGATCCTCATGTTTTGGCACAACAGTTCAGGCTGCTGCTCATTACAACAAAGAAAATGTTTCATAAAAGGTCTTTCAGATTTTACACCAATGTTTCTAGTGCATTGTTTCTGGCCTGACACAGAGAAAAGAAAGGGAGTGTGTGGTGTGGCACAGTGATGGGATTTAGGAGCAAACATTGCCGTACTGACAGAGAAATCACTTTTGGTAAATAGAAATAATATCCAACAGTTGTAAAGAACAACAGAGGTAAATTTTGTCAAAATGCTTCTCAGAAAGACTCAAGAGTGTGAGGCAGGGACTAAACCAGTTGGTGGTAATTGAGTGTGGGCGCTACCATAAAATTCAACAACCAAAGAAGGTGAAAGTGGCATGCAATGCAGAGGAGAATTTCTGTTCCAGCTGGGTTTGGTAAAACAGCGGAGGAATGCTAGATGCAGAATGGGTCATAGTCTTCTTGACCTCCTTGGGGACAAAGTTTTGGTCCCATGACCAAAATAGGAGAAGCAAACCTCAGTCACCTTGGGGAAGGCCCTTTCGAGTCTTTTAAGTATGAGATGTAAATTACTTGGTAATGGTATTATTCTCCAAGGAGGACAAGCGAAACTGATACTATACAAACATGCTTAACCTTATTTTGAAAGAAACAAAATTATTCTGTATGCATGTAAAGAAGGGGAGGAGGGGCTTCCGGTCTGGCTCCCGCGAATGGCGGACGCATCCTTGGGTCGCTCCCGAGGGGCGTCTCGCCCGCCCGCGGTGGAGGAGGGAATCCGCACGAGCGGAGACCCGAACGAGCACCTCAGGATGTGAGGAGCTCGGATCCGGGGCGCTTTAGGGCGCTCGAGGGGGGGGTCTCTCTCTCAGCCGAGAGGTTGGAGACGAGGCTCCCGCCATGCCCTGCCCCTTTGGACCTTGCTGCGTGAGCGATCCCGTTTTTACGGGGTTTAGCGGGGCCACCGGACGTCACCGAGTGATAAAGCGACCATCCGAAAAAGTTGAAAAAGAAAAGATCGGCTTAACTGTGAGTTGTCAAAATGCAAAGAAAAAGATCTAAAACCGCTCCCCCCCCACCCAGCGAAAAAGGCGAGGAGGTTAACCCTCTAACTGCATAAGCGAAAAAGAAAAGGAGGGGGGGAATGGACTGAGCGAACAGCGGTGTTTTCCCTTGATGTATTTGAATTAAAGCGAGAAAAAGTTTTGTCTCTCTGGAGCACACTTTAAGAACTTTCTAAAAGTAAACAAAAAAGAAAAGATGTCGGAGCTGGGCAAAAACGAGCGGAGGAAGGGAGGGACTTCCGTCTGGGCGTTTGCTTGTGTGTGAGAGCCGGCTGTTTAGTGTTTTGGACTGTTTATGGCTGTGAATCCGACGGGAGTTTTGTAAAACGGAAAAGTTTGAACTGTGACAGCGAGGAGTGCCTGGCAAGCGCTTATATACGTCAACAGTTTCGAGAAGGACCCAATAGAGAGTTTGGGAGCGGAAATAAAAGCGAAATAACTCAAGGGAACATTAACAGAAACTCAAGGGAACATTACTAACACACTAACAGAGAATTATATGTGACTGGACTAAGAAAAGAAGTTTGACAACACACAGAAGAAGCCCAAGAAGATTAATTGGACATTACTAACAGTTTAATTTACCAGTTTATATATCACTCAGCTTTCTCTTTCTCCCACTGTCTACCTTTCCCTTTTTTCTTTTAAGCGAAATACCTCCCCTTTTCAGGGGAGCTAATAAAATCTTTATAAAAAAAAAAAAAAAATAAGGGGAGGAGGAATGAGTTTTGGAGGAATGGGTTTTGGAGTGATGGGAGATAATCGAATACCATGTTTGGAGAGATCCTCTGCCCTAACAGCAGAATGGCTTCATTATGTAAAAACTGTATTTGCACAGTTCAAGGGTATGCTTTCCACCACCCCTGTAAAGACCCAGCTCACCTGCTGCAAAATTGAGAACACTGATGTGTACCCTGTAGCCACAACCCCATACACGGTAATGGGTGAAAATGCTGCATGCATTGACAAAGACATAAAGGAAATGCCACATTTGGGAGTAGTGGTCTTCTCAGAGAGGCTGTGGTCTGTTCCTGTAGTACTTGTGTAAATGCCTGACAAAACCATTAGGTTTTGTGTCAGTTAAAAAAAGCAAAATAAAACCATGCCAGCAGACAGATCTCCCATTCCTGGGTTGGATGAGTTGGTAGAAATGCTAGGAGCAGCCCACTATCTCACTGTCCTGGATATGTCCGAGGGATAACAGCAGGAACCAGTGGCTCCTGAGACGGAAGCTAAAACTGCCTTTTTCACCAAGGCAGGATTATATGACTTTACAGTCCTCCTGTTTGGCCTCTGGAGTTGTTATCCAAATCAGTCCCTGTGCCCAGTCTGGCACATTACAGGTGTCCACTTTTTCACACATGTACAGATGGAGCCAACAACACTGGAGTAAATCACAAAAAAAGTTGGTCTGTGTCTACACAGCTGTCCATTCTGATGCAGCAAACCTTGGGGTGGGGTGGGGTGGAGGAGAGGCAGGATATTTAATAAGAAAGTAATTTTATTAACCTGAGTGATACATGGGGAAATAAGGATAAAAAGGCATGAAAACCAGTACAATCCTGTCAATAGTAGCAAATTAAAACCAAATGCCCAATTGAATGTATTTATTTATTTGTTAAACTTTTATCCCGGCTTCCCGGCTAAGGCCGGCTCAGGGCGGCTAACAACAGGTAAAATTCCAAATTACATATGGATAATAAATACAACCTTAAAATACTATATTAGGACAAGATAATAATAATAAAATGCTAATCTCATGCATCGGTATTGCTGGTCTGCTTCAGATGCTGTAAAGTACTTCAGATGTCATAAAGGGGGGAATCAGCTTGGGCAGTTGATAGGGGTCCAGTGTGTCAGGGCTCTTTGCCATCAGTTGGCATTCCCAATGGTAATAACGGTGGGGGTGGCGGCTCCAAAGGCCTGGCGGAAGAGCTCCATTTTGCAGGCCCCATGGAACTGTAAAAGGTTCCGCAGGGCCCTGATCTCTTCTGTGAGCTCATTCCACCAGAGTGGAGCCGCCACTGAAAAAGCCCTGGTCCTGGTTGTTGCCAACCTGGCCTCCTTAATACTTGGGAGGATCAGTCGATTCTGGATCCCCGATCGCAGTGCTCTCTGGGGTACATATTAGTGTGTGCCTAAGACAATGTAGCAGTTCGAAAGCAAGAAATTGCAAGTAGATAAATAGGTACCACTTCGGTGGGAAGGTAACAGCGTTCTGTGTGCCTTGGTGTTTAGTTATGCCGGCCACATGACCACGGAAACATCTTCGGACAGCGCTGGCTCTTCGGCTTTGAAACGGAGATGAGCACCGCAACCCTAGAGTCGGATTCGACTGGTTTTCGAGCAAGGGAACCTTTACCTTTAAGACAATGGTAGCTTGGGGGAGGGAGCAGAGGAGGAAGAAAGCTGTCAGTGAAAGATGGGGCTGCTGGAAACAGAAGGTGGAGGAGAACAAAGTGAATAGTACTGTACTGATATTGAAGAAGATCCCAGTGTGTCTGTGTTGGTGTGGAAGATGCTTTGGAGGGCCATCTACAAATTGTGTGTGGGTGCATTCTAAGCCCCTGTTGTGCACCTGGGCTTCAGCGGCGAAGCTGGTGATCGGTCAAACCGATCATGAAACTAGCTGTTGACATCTCATTGGACCAAGAGTGTAAACTTGGAGTACCCACTGTTGGATTTAGGGCTGAATTTCGATTAATACATGTGAGGTCCTGAGACCTTATTGGTGCAATTCGGCTGACCTATGAGGGAGGAAGTATCTGAATATGTATGAAATGACCACCTGTGGCAGGTGTTAAGTTTTAGCTTGATGGTACCCTGCAGATGGGCAAATGGACCTTTTGTTCAGGTAATTGGTGTGTGAGGAATTGCATTTGCAAGCCCGAAACAAAAGTGTCGTTAATTATTTATCTTGCAAACCTAGGTCATTGTATGAGCCAAAAGGTGTGAGGAACTCAGGGGGCTAACAGAGGAAACTGTGCGGGCGTCTCCATGAGGCCCTTGAAGTGTCAAACAGCCATTGTTGCCGAGGATCGTGTTTTCTCCTCAGGACTTGTAATCCTTGAGATGTAAAACTAAAGGATGTATTTCTCTTCAACGCTTGATATTTATTGACCAGAGAGTTTTTGCATCCTGCCTTTCTCAAATCCTGGATATCTGCCATCTGTTCTGATCAAAAGTTTCCAAGCTGAGATGCCGCCAGAGTTTTGGAAAGATATTTTCTGGAGTGCTCTTCCCCAATTGGTGGTCCCCGTATTGGGGTACGGGATATAGTAACAGGGTGCCCCTGCACATGCCAAAGACTAATGGATTAATTATTGGGCCTTCATGATTTTGGCCTGAGATATATAGATAATTTTGGTATTTTTAGCCAGAGCTGGGGAAGTTTCTTTAAAACATCTGTCAATTGTGTTACACCGCGTTAAGGAGGTTCGCTTAACCACCAGGGTTGAGAAACACCAGATGATCTTGTTCAAGGTGTAATATACAGGGCATGTTGTGGGAGGAGGGGGTTTGAAACCTGGGACACACAAGATGGAGGTAATTAGGGAATGGCCTGAGCCTCTTTTCCTGGTTGGTCCATTCCAAATTTCAGCTCCTTCACCACACCATTGTCTGGCCTGATTAGAAAGGCTTTGCCAGGAAGTGTGACTTGAATGAAGGGGTGTCAGACCACCTTTCAAAAACTGAAGGAACTCATTTGGTCATAATCAGTGAACATGGCTCCTGACTCTGGGAAACCTTTTACAGTGACAACAGATACTTCCAACATAGGACTTGGAGCTGCATTAAGTCAGAAGAGACCAAATGGTGAAATACATTCCATGTTGTGTATAAGCAGAAAGCTCCAGCCAAGGGAACAACACCTTCCTGCTGTGGAAAAGGAGTGCCTAGCAATATGTGGGCATTTGGAAAACTTAGGGCATATTTGAGGGCTGCAACTTTCCTCTCCATACTGACCACTTGCCGCTCTGGCTCCATAATACCAAAGGTAATAATGGAAGATGACTCCAGTGGAGTCTGCTGGAGGATTTTGATATTATTCTTATCAAGGAACATGAAAATTTGAAGGCGTGGTGTGCTGTTTAGGAGAATATAAACATGTAATTTTGGACTAACTGTAAAATTGATTTCTATAAAAATATATATTGCGTAATTTTCTTTCAGGAAATGGTTCTCTTTGCTGTATTGCATGACTGTTTCATATGCAAATAGTATTTCCATTTTTTTAAAAGAGTTATGTGGTTTTATGAGTAGTCATTGTCCAGGAGTAGGTTTGCCAAATGTTACCTACCTTGCTGGCGGGGGACTCCAGCGCGGCTCCCGGTGCACGCGCACGCAAAGCGCACACACGCCGCATGCACATCACAGGGAAGTGACGTCATGACGTCGGGCACGCTGGGGACAGGGCCACGACCATGCAAGGGAAAACCATAGAGTTTTCCCTTATATGGCCGTGCCCCCGCCCCCAGCATGCCCGGCGTCATAACGTCACTTCCCTGTGACGTGCACGTTGGGGCGGGGTTCCCCCCGGGGCTTGATTCCCTCGCGTTGGGGAACGGGCCTCTGGGGCGGGGGGATTTGGCAGCCCTATCCAGGAGAAACCTGACTAGAGTCTCCCATGATCTAATGAGATATTGAAGGAGGGCCATGTGATAAGCGAGGCTAAGTCTGGGACGTTTCCTAAATTTGCCAATCCCCTTTTAAATCAGTTTGTCTGTTGCAATGGCCAGCAGCAGCTGGTCAGGCACCTCGGAGCCTTCATTGAGAGATTGGGGGGGGGGCGGAGTAGGAGGAGAAAAAATGAGGGGTTTAACTGCCGTTTTTTCCAGGGTTTAGAAGTTTTAACACACAGGTTAGAAAAAGCTCTATCTCATTGGCCCATTCTGCATTTAGCATTCTCTCTGTTGTTTTACCAAACTCACACTGGAACAGAAAAAGATGCAGCTCAAAACAAATACCCCAGGCCAACACCTTGCTGACTGCAGAGTTACCCCTGAACGGCCATAAATCTATGCAGAGATCAAAGGAAGTGAAACAACCAAAGAAGGTGAAAGTGGCATGCAATGCAGAGGGGAATTTCTGTTCCAGCTGGGTTTGGTAAAACAGCGGAGCGAATGCTAGATGCAGAATGGGTCATAGTCTTCTTGACCTCTGGTGCAATTGCAAGGAGGAGTCACGCTAGTTATAAACTCTAGTACTTATTCCTAGGCAGAGGGAAGCTAAAGGGCAAACTGAGATCTGTGTGATATTGGCTTCAGTAAATGCTAACTGTGGTTTGGGAAACCTGTGGAAAACTTGATAAATTTACCCTCAGACTGTAGATTGACAGTTTCTAGCTGTATAACTCTCTCTTCATGAAACAGTATATTTAAAAGTGAAACTGTTTCTCCAGTCTGTATCCCACACCTTGTTACAAATGAGTACAAGTTTGTATCAAGACAATTATTTACCCCCTTTCAGGACAATAAATGATTTCTGATTTTATTTCCTCTGGACTCCTCTTTAGTTCTCATGAGCAGGGAAGGTTATTGCTTCTGAATTATCTAGGTGGGGAGAAGTGAAATACACCATTACAGTAACCTGTGGAAGGCATGTATACTTGCAGCCATGTTAAGAAACATGGCGGCCTACAGAGAATTCACAAAGTACTTTCTGCCAGTCCCTAAAAATATGTCTAGCTACTCAGTTATTTGAATTCACCTTGAGATGGGCAGTGGTGGGAGGAAGCCCGCAAATTCCTGAAGAATCAGTAATATGCTTGTTGCTGTTGTTCAGTCGCACAGTCGAGTCCGACTCTTTGCGACCCCATGGACCAGATCACGCCAGGCCTTCCGGTCTTCCACCGTCCTCTGAAGTTTGCTCAACGTCGTGTTCATTGCATCTATGACACTGTCTAACCATCTCATCCTTTGCCGTCCCTGTCTTCTTTGACCTTCAATCTTTCCTAGCATTGGGGTCTTCTCCAGTGAGTGCTCTCTTCTCATTTGGTGGCCAAAGTATTTGAGCTTCAGTTTCATTATCTGGCCTTCCAGGGAACAGTCAGGGTTGATTTCTTTTAGGACTGACTGATTCGATCTTCTTGCAGTCCAAGGGACTCTCAAGAGTCTTCTCCAGCACCATAATTCGAAAGAATCTATTCTTCGGCGCTCGGCCTTCCTTATAGTCCAACTCTCGCAGCCATACATGACTACTGGGAATACCATTGCTTTGACCATGCGGACTTTTGTTGGCAGGGTGATGTCTCTACTTTTTATCATGCTGTCAAGGTTCGCCATCGCTTTCCTCCCAAGGAGCAGGCGTCTTTTAATTTCATGACTACTGTCACAGTCTGCAGTGATCTGGGATCCCAGGAACGTGAAGTCTGTCACTACTTCCACAGCTTCCCCTTCTATTTGCCAAGGAGTGATGGGGCCGGATGCCATGATCTTAGTTTTTTTGATGTTGAGCTTCAAGCCCACTTTTGCGCTCTCCTCTTTTACCCTGAGCAAGAGGCTCTTGAGGTCCTCTTCACTTTCTGCCATCAGAGTGGTATCGTCTGCATATCTGAGGTTGTTGATCTTTTCCCCAGCAATCTTAATTCCCGCTTGTGATTCATCCAGGCCAGCATTTCGCATGATGTACTCTGCATATATATTAAATAAGCAAGGCGACAATATACATCCTTGTCGTACTCCTTTTCCTATGCTGAACCAATCAGTTGTTCCATATCCGGTTCTAACTGTCGCTTCTTGGCCCTTATACAGGTTTCTCAAGAGACATGTGAGGTGGTCTGGTACTCCCATCTCTTTAAGGCCCTGCCATAGTTTGTTGTGATCCACACAGTCAAAAGCTTTAGCATAGTCAATGAAGCAGAAGTAGATATTTTTCTGGTACTCTCTTGCTTTCTCCATAATCCAGCGAATGTTGGCAATTTGATCTCTAGTTCCTCTACCTCTTCGAAACCCAGCTTGTACTTCTGGTAGTTCTCTATCCACGTACTGTTGAAGCCTAGCTTGTAGGATCTTGAGCATGACCTTGCTAGCGTGTGATATGAGTGCAATTGTGCGATAGTTTGAACATTCCTTGGCATTGCCCTTCTTTGGGATTGGAATGTATACTGACCTTTTCCAATCCTGTGGCCACTGTTGCGTTTTCCAAATTTGCTGGCAAATGGAGTGCAGAACTTTAACAGCATCATCTTCTAAGACTTTGAATAGCTCAACTGGAATACCATCACCTCCACTAGCTTTGTTGTTAGCAATGCTTTCTAAGGCCCATTTAACTTCACATTCCAGGATGTCTGGCTCGAGGTCAGTGATTATACCGTCGTGGTTGTCAAGGACATCGAGGTCTTTCTTGTATAGTTCTTCTGTGTATTCTTGCCATCTTTTCCTAATCTCTTCTGCTTCTGTTAGGTCCCTACCGTTTTTGTCCTTTATCATGGCCAGCTTTGCATGGAACGCTCCCTTGATTTCTCCAATTTTCTTGAAGAGATCTCTAGTCCTTCCCATTCTATTGTTTTCTTCTATTACTTTGCACTGTTCATTCAGGAAGGCCTCCTTATCTCTCCTTGCTGTTCTCTGGAAATCTGCGTTCAGTTGGGTAAATCTTTCCTTTTCGCCTTTGCCTTTCGCTTTCCTTCTTTCCTCTGCTATTTGTAAAGCCTCATCAGAAAGCCACTTTGCTTTCTTACATTTCTTTTTCTTTGGGATGGTGGTGATTGCTGCCTCCTGTACGATGTCACGAACCTCTGTCCATAGTTCTTCAGGCACTCTATCTATCAAATCCAGACCCTTGAATCTATTCTTCACCTCTACTGTATATTCATCAGGGATGCGATCTAGGTCAAACCTGAATGGCCTCGTGGTTTTCCCAATTTTCTTCAGTTTAAGTCTGAATTTTGCAATGAGTAGCTCATGATCTGAACCACAGTCAGCTCCAGGTCTTGTTTTTACTGACTGGATAGAGCTTCTCCATCTTTGACTGCAAATTATATAGTCAATCTGATTTCGGTGTTGCCCATCTGGTGATGTCCATGTACTTCACTATACAGTCTCCTGACATAGGCCTTATTCAAAAATCATGAAAAGAGTAAAAAAGGCACAGATTCCAGGTGCATTGCGTAGTCCTGTGGGCTGCATTGCTCTGCCTAGCGCATGTCAGAAAGAGAGATGTTTTTTCTAGGCTTATCTAAGCAACCCCCCCCCCTCCCCTTGACTGAGGCTCGTGTCCTGGAGAATCACGTGTGCAATCATCAAAACAAATTAATTAAAAACTGAACATTTACGTCTCTGAGAACAAAGCTAGTTTTCTACAAACTGCCTGTTCTGCCAAATTAGTTGAGGCCCACAGAGCCTTTTGTTTTGTCAATCTTTTTAAGTTACACTAGACTTTGTTATTCCATACAGTAAAACAACAGTAATCCAGGTCCAATTCTCTGCACTCTCTCTACATTACTGTAGAATATATAAGTTGCCTTTTAGTCTGGGGAAATTTAGGGTACTTTACACTAACAGCCTACCACATGTCTCCTATGTAGGGCAGCCACTTGGACATAGTATAATATAGTAATGTAGAATAATAGAAAGGTTCAGGAGGATGCTTTTTATAAAAGGAATAGGATTCTGTTCCAATGTAAATTGTATGTACTATCCTGCTCTTACTGCATTTTCTTCTTCAGTAATTTCATTTTCTGCACTGGTTAAATTATGTCTAATACCTTTTTCTTTTTGAGCTATTTTTCTAATGTAAATAATGCTAGTCCTAGCACATTGTTTGTTAGGTGGCTTATGCTGCCCAGTTACATTGTTTTATATCATGTGATCTGCCTTGAGTCTCAGTGATAAAGGCAGGCTATAAAGTAAACAAATGGTTAAACCAAATGGGACGATTCAGTGACAGAGCCAAGACATCTCTTGGTTTGACCCGTAGACATATAGTACTTCACTTGTGTCTTTTGCCCTTGAGCTTTTGCAGTTTACACAGGGCTTTTCCTGAGAGCCCTTTTTTCTTGATGAAACAAATTCTTTTCCTGGAACTGTACGTGGGCTTGTATCACCTTTGCAGAAACATATCTGTAAAATATGCATAACTCGTAATAGATTAATACTGCACCAAAAATGTTTGAGGTTTTTGTCTGTCTGAGGGTTTTTGTTTTCACACTAAAAACAACCACCACCAGATATTCTTGCAATTCTGGGCAATTGTTACAGATGAACTGGTAATAACGGTTACCTGGGCATTAAATTAAAATAGCCTATGATCTGATGGTTGAATCTAGCATTGCAGTGCAATTACAGTAAAATGGTAAGTAGCAGCCATACAAGTTTGCTCAGGAGGGAGTCTTGGCCATTTGCCCAGAAACTATATTTGACATAATTCTAGAGGGACTTTTTCATTCCATTGTGATAACATTATATAAAGTTGAGGCATCCAGAATAAAAACTTTAAAACTTTGAACTATTGTTACCTATGCCAACTTTCTTCACTTGCTCACTGGAGTGTCTGCTTTATATGGCACTTGGATTTCAGCCTGTTTGGCGGAGTATATGAGGGAATGTTTGATCACAGGCATCAACATCATTTTTTGTTTAGCAGTAAAAAGTAGTACCCTGACCTGGATTGACTGGCGTAACCTGATCTCACCATCTCATAACCTAAGCAGGGTAGGCCCTTGTTAGTACTTGGATGGGAGACCACCAAAGAAGTCTAAGGTTGCTATGCAGAGGCAAATGTCTCTTGCCTTGAAAGCTGCTGTAAATCCCAACAGGGAGAAAAGTGGGATGTCAATTAATAAATGCAGTGCATGCACTAGGCAGAGAGTGACGTTAGGATGAAGATACTCAGAACCAAGGAGACTAATTTCTGCTTGGATCAAGAATGCTTGCTCTTAAGAACAAAAGAGAAGCCAATGTTGGATCAGGCCAATGGCCCATCTAGTCCAACACTCTGTCACACAGTGGCCAAAAATACCAGGTGCCATCAGGAGGTCCAGCAGGGGGGCCGGGGCACTGTTGCCCCCCCCCCCAAGCACCAAGAATACAGAGCATCACTTGCCCCAGACCGAGAGTTCCTATCTATACCTTGTGGCTAATAGTGACTGATGGACTTCTGCTCCATATGCTTATCTAATTCCTTCTTGAAGCTGTTCATGCTTGTAGCCGCCACCACCTCTTGTGGCAGTGAATTCCATGTGTTAATCACTCTTTGGGTGAAGAAGAACTTCCTTTTATCTGTTCTAACCCGACTGCTCAGCAATTTCATTGAGTGCCCACAAGTTCTTGTGTTGTGAGAAAGGGACTTCTTTCTCTACCTGCTCTGTCCCATGCATAATCTTATAAACCTCGATCATGTCACCCCTCAGCCATCGTTTCTCCAAGCTAAAGAGCCCCAAGTGTTTTAACCTTTCTTCATAGGGAAAGTGTTCCAACCCTTTATCATTCTAGTTGCCCTTTTCTGCAATTTTTCGAATGCTATAATATCATTTTTGTCAGGTGTAGTGACCAGAACTGTACACAGTACTCCAAATGAGGTCACACCATTGATTTATACAGGGGCATTATGATACTGGCTGATAGTTTTCACTTCTCTTCCTAATAATCGCCAGCATAGCGTTGGCCTATTTTATTATAGTTGCACACTGTCTAGACATTTTCATCGAGTTATCTACTACGCCTCCAAGATCTCTCTTGGTCAGTCTCTGCCAGTTCAGACCCCATCAGTGTGTATTTATATTTAGGATTTTTGGCTCCAATGTGCATCACTTTGCACTTGGCCACATTGAACCCCACTTGCCCATCCTTGACAGATCCCTTTGGAGTGCCTCACAATCCTCCCTGGTTCTCACCACCCTGAACAACTTCATGTCATCTGCAAATTTAGCCACTTCACTACTGACTCCCAACTCCAAATCATTAATAAACAAGTTAAAAAGCATCGGACCGAGTACTGATCCCTGTGGTACCCCACTGCTTACCACCCTCCACTGAGAAAATTGCCCATTTATACTCGCTCTCTGTTTCCTATTAATCAGCAAGTTTTTTATCCATAAAAGGACTTGTCCTTTTATCCCATGACTATTGAGTTTAGGAGCCTTTGATTATCAAAAGCTTTCTGGAAGTCAAGGTAAATAACATCTATTGGGTCCCCCTTGTCCACATATTTGTTCAGTCCCTCAAAGAACACTAACAGGTTAGTGATTCAAGATCTTCCCTTACAGAACCCATGCTGAGTCTGCCTCAGTAGTTTTTGTTCATCAATGTGCCTACTAATTCTTTCCTTAATAACAGTTTTCACCAACTTACCCGGTTTCTTCCCTTAATAACAGTTTCCACTAACTTTTGCCACCAGGCTCAGTCATATTCTGTGCCCTGAGCCTCTTGGGTGCCATTGCCTGCCTCCATACTAGCTGACAGTAAGCACCATTCCATTCCCCAGTCTCCTTATCTTCACCCGTAAGTCAATGCCTTTTCATTCCAAGGCTCCACCTTTTGACTCTCAGTTTCTATGCCTCAAGAAACTTTGAAGAGATAGGCCAGGTAGGGCTGTAAATGAACCGAGTGGTTAGGCACAGACTGCGTTTTCAGACTCTTGTCTCCTTCTGTCCCAGACCATTAGTTCAAGTGAACAGCTTCTCCTCTTCCGTACAAGTCTAGCGAGAGTATATGTCTCCTCTGAAAGTGAAACTGCTCCTAGCCATGTTCTTGATTAATTGCTGGAGAATAATTTGGCTAGGGTTTTTAACTTTGGTTTGTTTGCCTTGTCTCACTCAGGGTTAGCATAACATTATTTATGCCCCTGATGTCTTGGTCATGCAGTATTTCATTTTTCCCATTGATTGACGGTATCTAATATGGAAGTTTTCCCACAACCAATTGCACTTGTGAACCAAAAATAAATTAGTCCTCTAGGGTTAATTGCTGTATTACTGTAAAAGAGTAAGCAGTTGGATTGTACAGATTTCATCATTTTTGAGGTTATAGCTGAGAGAACCAAGGAAGAGTTAACTTTGTCTTTCTGTGCAATGTTATTAGCACATCATTAAGAAAGGCATACCTAAAAAGTAACAAAATGTCCTTAATTTGACAAAAAAGTGCATTTTTTAATTTCAGACTTAATGAAAATAACCCAAGTGAGGTGATTAATAATTTTTTTTGAAAACAATAAAGATATGCAGATCCTGGCAAAAATGGATATTACCACAAATAAATGATTGCATACAAAACTAATTACACTATTATAAAAGTTCTCTTGATTTACTGCACTGTACCATTCTGTCTTTACCTATTTGTTAGCATAAAATTACAACCTGGGGAAATGTTGTCATGCCCCACCTGCCCCTCATGGATCCGCCTTCAGCCATCACGCCCTCGTTCCCTGGAAGTCTCAGAAAGAGAGGGGAGGGGGTTGACTCACCCCAGTCCTCCTCCTCCTCTCAACTGGAACACCTTTGGCAGCAACCCTGGAGTCCTGCTAGCATCCTTCCCAAACTCCATTTGTGGGCCTCCCTTTCCTGTGCCTAAGTCCCATCTCCCTCCTCCCTAGGCTTCCTGGCTCTTTCTGTCAGGGCTGCCCCACCCCTCCCTGCTGGGCTGCTCCTGAGCCCGCTGCAGGGACCTGCCCCCAGGCCTGTCCCACCACGGTGTGGGGCATGCTCATCTTGACCCCATCTGGGATGCGGAGGGGCTCATAGAGGCAACTGCCACCTGTCCACTTTCACTCTGGGCCATGGCTGCTTCTGCAGGATCATGGAGTGTGGGGCCTGTTGCTGGGCCCGCCTGTGCCTTGTTCCTTGGGGGGATGTCACGTCGGACAGCCTCCGCTGGGCCTGTATTGGGTCTGGACATGCACACCTGTGTGCAGTGCTGAAGCGATCAGCACCACAGCCCTCACCGCCTTTCTGCTCCCCAACGTCACCCAAGCCGGCCTGGGTAAGTCGACACCGGGTGCCAGTTTGCTCCATTTGAGACCAAGACTCAGGTCGCGGGGGCCACAGCAGCCGTTTCCCCTCAGATGAGATGGTAGGGTGGCCAGTTTTATAAAACCTCATCTCTGTTTTAATTTCCAAGTGTCAGTATTACTGAAATAAAGATTGTTGCCTCATTTTATCCAGTGTCGCTTGCGGCTTTTGTTCAGGGACAGGAAAGAAAAATTAGTTGACTTAGAGTGAGATGCAGTTTTTCATGCACAAGCAAATTCTCTAGTTTTCTTTTCAACTGTTCACTTAAGATGTTCATTTCGCCATTAAGGTGTGCCAGGAAACCTCCTTAAGCTGTTCTGCTGAAAATATTATGTTCGTCATTGTCTCGTGCAGTCCCACATGGGACTGCACAGGTGTGCAGGCCAGCTGCCAGAGGATTTTTTAGCTAGCCTAGTAACAGAACAGGAGGAGCCTCTCCCAACTGGAGACATTGGAGTCGTTTTTTTGCCCAATGGTCACGTGCTCCAGGGAGGGTCACTTCCTTCTGGCTGAAGCAGCTTTGGTTCCAGGTCCTCCTACAGAGGTTAAAAGGCAAGTTTATCCACCTTCCTTGAGTACCAGATCTACTGAACATAAAAGACATCCCTCATCCAGGGACAGAGAACCTGCACCTAACGGCTTAGTTGCTGAAACCAGAGATCAATATTTTTCTGACTCTGTAATTAATATTCTTGTTAATGCTCACAAACCGTCAACTAGGGAGTGGTGGTGCAGGCAGTAAAACACCTGCACTAAGTAACATCGCTCGGCAGCCACTATGGCTGTTCGAGCACCACCGCGGTCGAGGTGAGCTCTCGACCTATATCCCAGCTCCCGCCCACCCAGCGGTTCAATAAGTGGAGACATTTCCTAGGTTGGTTGGGAAATAGCTGCTACCTGTCACCTGTCCATTCTCGCTAGTATTAGAGTATTTATTGTCACTGAAATGCTGTGGTCACACGGCAAGCTTCTTGCAATTTATTCCCACAATAAATTTGATCCAGGAATATTTTTTTCGGGTTGGGATGATCACACATTCCTCCCCAAACCACTTGCATTGCGTGATGAGGCGCCAGGCACTGTCCAGATAACCGCGAGAGGTGTTTTTTTTTTAATTGCTTTGTGCATGCGCACAAACACAGCTGAATCACCACCCCCACTTGGCCACACACACACACATCAACGGCAGCAGTTGCAAAGAGGTGGCAGGGCAGAAGGAAGCTTCACTCGCACCTCGGCCAGAATTGCGGAGCCGAGGAGAACAAGCTCTGTGTCTCTTCTCCCAACCAACCCAGTCATCCTTCTCCCCCTTCCCACCTCCAATGCGCTTGCATGTGAAATAATAGAATTCAGCCAAGTTTTTTTAAAAAATTGCTTTGTGCATGCGCACATGAACACAGCTGAATCACCACCCCCACTTGGCCACACACACACACACATCAACGGCAGCAGTTGCAAAGAGGTGGCAGGGCAGAAGGAAGCTTCGCTCGCACCTCGGCCAGAATTGCGGAGCAGAGGAGAACAAGCTCTGTGTCTCTTCTCCCAACCAACCCAAACAACAGGCCAATCGGAAGGGGGGGATGTGCGCTTGCATGTTTAAACGTAGAATTCAGTCACTGTTCATGTGCTCAAAGGCGGATGCTGAAAAAAACCCCTCATCACGCAAAGGACGGACAGACGACCCTAATTACAATCATTGCAAGAGATCACTGTCCAGATCAGCGAAATCGCAGATGCAAAGCACAAATACCGGGAAAGTACTTGATTTTCCTGGTGCAGGAAAACGAGAGAGAGAACCGGGAGCATTGCAGGAGTGAGCCCGCTTTCGCGTGGGAGGTTGATCAGCCCATCTGGTCAGTGATTTTAAAAGTGGGAGGAAACAGTCGTGAAACCCGATCAAAATGACCGTGTGACCACAGCCAAAGACTCTGGGCTGTCAAATTCATCTATTAAAGTCTATTTAGCAGTGATTCCTGCTTTCAATGCCCCTGTGGAGGGGAAATCCCTTTTTTTCACATGAGGTTTCTAAAAGATTCCTCAAGGGCCTCAACAACTTGTACCCACCCAGGGCTCCCATTATGCTGCATGGTGTCTGTCATTAGTTTTGACTCACCTAATACAACCTCCCTTTGAACCTTTGTCCACTTACTTCCTGGATCATCTGTTTTAATTTCTTGTGACTGTTGGCAGTTTAGTAACCCTCTCCCAACTTTGGTAGTTTCTCCATGGCATTCCTAGCATATTTGCAAGACTTTTGCTTTAGAAAGGAAACTGTAATTCTTTAATTGATGATCTATACCCCTTTGCTATTTCTTAAATTTTTCTTTCCTTGTACAGAATCATAAAAGGTGCACACCACTGGATATATTGTATATGCAATGTGTGTGCAGTTATGATTATTAGTTAATTTTTTGGAAGCTGTGGCAACACTAGGTTTTTTTCAGGTAGAATCTTACTTTCTCTAGTCTGTATGACGGATTCTCGTTTGGTTTTATCAGTACTACAAAGAAGACAACTAAGTTTCAATTAGGTGAAAAAGGTGTTAAGATTTACTGCCCTCTGCATATTTTTGTGTCCTACCAGTCTTAATAAAATTACAAGTTGCAGCTATCTTCTTTAAAACAGTCTCTCAACGTTATTGTGGACTTCAAAATGACTGATCTATAGCAGGAGTCACACCAAGGATAACTTTCTCCAGTGTCAGTCATTGTTTTAAATTTGGTGGTGGTGTTTAAAATGCAGAGACGTTATTTCATTTAGTTTCAATTCTCTTTTATTCCATAACACCACAGTCTGCAATTTGGTGTCTGTGTTTCCAAATAAAACATTCTTTGACAAGTGGAAATAAGCTTCAATATTACTTATGCAAACCAATGCGAACTTGGTGGATTGAAAAGGCTGGGAATAGAGACTAGGAGAGAGAAATTGACAGATTGATTATCTGGGAGAGAGAAAGCTGCAGCTTCCCCAAATATAAATGTAGCATGTTTTTAATACCGTTAGGAAAATTCCACTTTGAAAAATAATGCGGGGGGAAAGGTACTAATCATAGATTTGTGTCTGTCAAAGTTTGGGCCAGGCTTCCTGCAGAAATGTAGATGATATTGAGAGCCAGTGTGCTGTAGTGTTTAAGAGCATCGGACTAATATCTGGGAGACCTGGGTTTGAATCCCTACGTGCTGTGGAAACGTGCTGAGTGACCTTGGGCCAGTCATACTCTCTCAGCTCAGCCTACCTCGCAGGGTTGTTGTGAGGACAGAATGAATGATGTAAGCCACCTTTTGGTCCCCATTGGAAAGAAAGGCAGAGAACAAATGACGTAAATAAATACATATTCAGAGCAGCTCTTCTACCGTAGAAATAGAACAGTGTAAACTGTTCCTAACGTAATCAATGCAAAATAGTGGATTACTCTGTTTATTTTTCAGTCCTGATGCTTTTGAATTCCTCTATAAACCTCAAAGCATTCTAAGGGACACATAGTTTTTATCCCACCCCCACCCCCCACATTTAACTGCCTTTCTTTAAAGCTACTTACTAGCCAGTTTGGTGTAGTGGTTAAGTGCTCTGTCTCTAATCTGGGAGAACCAGGTTTGATTCCCCACTCCTCCAATTGTAGCTGCTGGATGGCCTTGGGCAAGCCATAGTTCAGATAAGAGCTGTTCTTGAAAAAGCACAGTTTCTGTCAAGAGCTCTCTCAGCCCCACCTACCTCACAGGGTGTCTGTTGTGGGGAGGGGAAGGGAAAGGAGTTTGTAAGCCGCTCTGGGACTCCTTTGGGTAGTGAAGGGCGGGGTATAAATCCAATCTCTTCTTCCTCTTCTTCTAGACAAACTAGATTTGAGTCCAGTAGCATCTTAGAGACCAACAAGATATTCAGAGTACAGTCTTTCAAGAATCAGAGCTCCCTTCCTCAGATACGAACTTTAACTCTCAAAACATTATGCCCTGAAAATATTGTTGGGCTCTACTAGACTGAATTTAGTTCCTACTGCAGACCTACATGGTTCCCCTCTTAACTATCTTGGTAGACAAAGTGTTTGGGCAGGGCACCTTATTTACTTGTAGCTTTGCCAGTTCCCAGGTGAGACGTAGAGATCTCTTCGAATTACAGCTGATTCTAGACTACACAGATTTGTTGTTGTTGTTCAGTCGCACAGTCGAGTCCGACTCTTCGCGACCCCATGGACCAGATCACGCCAGGCCTTCCTGTCTTCCACCGTCCTCTGAAGTTTGCTCAGTTTCATGTTCATTGCATCTATGACACTGTCTAACCATCTCATCCTTTGCCGTCCCTGTCTTCTTTAACACAGATTTGTTCCCCTGTAAAGAATTGCTTCTTTAGAGGATAGGCTCTGTGGCTTTATACTAGGGTTGCCAATCTCTGGGAGGTGACTGGAGATCTCCTGGATTATAGAGATCAATTCCCCTGGAGAAAATGGCTGCTTTGGAAGCTGGACTGTATGGCATTATACCCTGATAAGGTCCCTGCCCTCCCCAAGCCTCACCCCTAAAATCTTTAGGAATTTCCCAGCCTGGAGTTAGTAACCTTACTTACTAGAGAAGGTCCACACCCTGCCTGCAGGACTGGGCGGAGATATCCAATCCAAGGATGAGGCTAAACTGGTCAGAAAGGCAGGCTGGCTGGCTGAAGTTAGTTCCCAGAAGGCAGTCAGGACCAGGAATAGAGGGACAGAGACAGGATTGACAGAGCCAGGGAACCAAGAAAAAAATGTACAGAATCAGGGCAACAGAGAATAGTCAAGGCTATTACCCGGATAAAGAAATCTTGGGAAATTAATCATATGGATTTAATCAGTACATAAATCTACATAGGGAGTGAGGAGAAAAATATCTGTGAAAGGGGTACCAACCAGTGTCTGGGTAAAGTGGGCAGCAATGTGGCAGGTGAAGTTCAGTGGAGGAAAAGTGTAAACAACAAAAAATCCTGACTTTAAATATATGCTGATGGGATCTGAACTGGCGAAGCCTGAAAGGAAGAGAGATCTTGGGGTCACAGTGGATGGGTCAATAAAAACGGTGACTCGGTGTGCAGCAGTGGTAAAAAAAAGGGGAAACTCCATGTTAGGGATTATTGGGGAAAGGATTGGAAATAAAATGACTTAAATTGCTAATATGTAATGTTGCTGTCAAGCTGTATGGTGTGGACTCATTTGGAATATTGTGCACAGTCCTCATCACTGTATTTCAAAAGGGATATTGTAGAGCTGGATGAAGTGCAGAAGAGGGCACCACACATTAATTAAGGGGATTGTGGCACCTTTCCTATGACGGAGAACCTTGGATTTTACCATATAGGGGAAAAAGCAGCTAAGAGAGAGAAATGTGAAGGTATGATGGATTTCCTGGGGGCTAGTCCCCCCCCCCCGAATTTTCCCTCTCGTCACAATATCCCCAACTGCAGTGGGGTTTCCAGGGGGAAATTATAAAGAGAAGAACCAGGTTCAAGGGGATAGGATCTGGGCCTGAATATAACCCACCCAGGCTTGGATTAATGATCAAGGCAAAATTGACACAAAATGGTTTGCTTTTTAAAGTAAACAAGTATAAAGTTTTTCAGTAAAAAATACACAAACTGAAGTAAATATTAACACAACTAGGAGTTGTGGGACATTGGGTTTTAAACTGTACCTGCCTCAGGAAAACACTCCCTTGGGCAGCTTTTTAACACATCAACACAGTGCTCTGCCATAACGCCTCAGTATACTCAGTTCCCTCAACAAGGAAACTTTTAACCTAAAGATTTGGTATGTCCTCAGATCTTTAATTCACACTTCTGTTAGGTTAACTTCTCTCTCTCAACCCTCAAAACCTAACTCCTGACCCTGTTCTTCAAAACCTCACTTCTTTTCCCAGTATGGCTCTGATTGGATTCTTGTGTCTCTGGGGTACATTTCTGTGCTCTGTTTGTCACAGAGAGGTTTATAAAATTATGCACGGGGCAAAGAAAGTTGATAGAGCAGTGACCACAAGTGGCTCTTTGACTTACTGCCTTTGGCTCATCTGAGCGCTGTTTCTCAATATGGCACCTGCCCCACAGTTCTGGAAAGTGGGCCAGGTGCTTGCCTGGAGAGGCTTGTACTTGACAGGTGGTTCTGCCACAACATCGGGGTGCCCCAATGATGTCAACTGGCTGCGATTTTATTTTAAAAAAGGAAATTAGCTATACCCAATTGATCCTTTTGGTAGTGTAAATTTGGCACTAGAACAAAATGAACTTGGGTTCTGGACTAGTAACTCACTCTAGTGTTTAAAAACACAGCTTTAGGAACCTATTGCAAAACAGATAAAACATAAAAACATACAGGTAAGGGAATAGAGTGTACAATGGGACAAAGATAAACAACAAACTTATCGAATTAACCTCTAGACACTGACCCTAAGCAGCTTACAGCTCCTAGGCTCCAGCAGATATCTTGAATAGCAGTTCTTCTAGCAGCAAATGATGCAGGAAAGTAGAAGTCCTGAAGAGAGTAAAGGTCCTTTCTTCAGCTTCACATACTCTTCACAAGTCTGCATCCGTCAGCATGATGTTAGCTTCTATCTGTTGCATCCTTCCATTGTTCTCTGGCTTCCTTACCCTTGCCCTATATACTAGCCCAGCTGTCACTTGCTAATTAAGCAACCAGTCAGCATGATCAGTCACTTAATTTAGCTGATCTAAGTTGAGATCTAGATCACTAGCTGTCAAACTGACATTTGTGTAGATGACCAATTGTCAAACAGTTTTTCTGACAGTTCCCAGCAGCTAGCAATTACACTGTAAGGTAACTTCATACAGGTGCTGCTAAGTAAAACACATCAATGTCTTAAGTAACAATCCAGTTCTGGTTTTCACAAGACGACAATGTAAGAATAGATGCAAACACTTACATAAATGGGGGAATCACTTTTGTGACAGGTTCCCACCTTGAAACAGCCATCAGCAGAAGGACAGGTAAGCTGTGAGGCTCCCTAGCAATTGCAAATGTGGCTCTCTGCAAGCTGCAGAGTGAGTACTACTGGGATAGAGGTAGCTTTTCTCCCTGTCTCATAATACTGGAACTTGGGGACACCTCATAAAGGTGATGGCCAGCAGGTTCAGGAGAGACAAAAGGAAATATTTCTTTATATGATGACTAATTAAATTGTGGCATTCACTGCCATTTGAAGCATAGTTGGCTTTTCAAGGAGATTAGACAGATTTGTGGAGAGTATATCTATCAGTGGCTACTAGCCATGGTGCCTATAGGGAGCCTCCACATTCTGCAGACCTCTAAATAACAGTGTTAGGAGGCAGCATCAAGGATCCTGGATTAGATGGATCAGTGGTCTGATCCAGCAGGAGTCTTCTTGTGTCCTTATGTGGGATGGGGGTTGGCTTGTCTGTTTGCTGTGGCATTCTTGCTGACCGTGTCAATCTGAGACCTAGTTCTCACTGAGACAATAAACCTGTATCTCGGTTGTACCTCTTCATCCTGCAGATGGATGATTATGATGAATGGTCCCCCCTCAGTGAGAAAATAAATTCCTACATATAGAAAATTAACATGTCAGGGAGAAGGCTGAACTAGAATCCTTGTTCATGAATCGTTCGTGAATTTAGAACTCTTATGCGCAAGATGTAGTTTTTGTATGAGGGGACAGTCAGTCATGTGAACCCCCAGCTGCGGTCTAAGTAGATGTCATGTTTCAGGCACACCAAAAAGCATCTATCTGGAAGTGAATGGAGATTTGTGGATGGAGCCTTGGGAGGGTGAGGTTTGGGAATGGAAGCAACCTCAGCAGGGTCTAATGCCATAGTCTCCACCCTCCAAAGAAGCTATTCTCTCCGAGGGAACTGATCTCTGTCATCTGAAGAGCAGTTGTAATTCTGACTGATCTCCATCCCCCACCTGGAGACTGGCAGCTGGAGGAAATGGCTGCTTTGGAGGGTGGAGTCTATGGCATTACACCTCTCCTCCCTTCCTCAGACCCAACCTCCCCAGAGTCCACCACCCCAAATCTCTAGGAATTTCCTAACCTAGAGTTGGCAACCCTATCACCTGCCCAACTCTCTCCTTTTCAGCCATTTGCCCACCTACCTTTTATCTGCCTCCCACGTTCAGCTGTGCTTATTATTTATTTACTTTGGTTATACCCCCACCTCTCTCCACAGTAGGGACCAAAGCAGCTTCCATTATTTTCCTCTCCTTTTTATCCATGCAACAATGCTGGGAGGTAGTTTAGACTTGAATGTATGTGACTTGTCCAAAATCGCCAGTGAGCTTCCACAGCAAGATGGGTGTTTGAACTTGGGTCTCCCAGAGCCTACTCTGAAGCTCTAGCCGCTACACTACACTACACTGGCTTTCATAAGGCGGCTGCTGTTGAACAGCAGCAAGCAGCCAGGCCAAGTTGAGTTGTACAGATCAGGTGGTATCAAGTCACCCAGAGGTTGCTGCCGTGCCTAGGGTTTCCAACCTCCAGGTGGGACCTGGAGATCTGTCCCCCTGGAGAAAATGGCTGCTTTGGAGGGTGGACTCTATGGCATTATATCCAGCTGAGGCCTCTCTCCTCCCTCCATAAACCCTGCCATCCTCAGACTCCACCTCAAAATTTCCAGAAATTTCCCAACCTGCAGCTGGCAACCCTAGGCCTTGCCACAGTGAGGCCTCCTTCAAAGGTCAAAATAGGCCTGGAAAGGGCCCTGTACATCCCCCCCCCCAGCCTTTTGCTCATTGAAACCTAGCCTTGGAACACTGGTTGCCAACAACAGTCACTGGAGGGAATCTGTTGCTTGAAACTATGAGTGCTCTTTTTATCATTTTTAGATTTTTTTTAAAAAAAACATGTTTTATTTTTTAGGTTTCATATTTTCTGCAAACCTGGGGCCCTTTTCAGGTTTGTAGAAAGGTCTGTCTTGCCCATTCCCAGCTCCAGTAACTGGATTTAAGTATCCAAAGATTGGGCTGACTTCGCTATTAGAATATAGGATTGCTTCTGTTTTTAAGAAACTTTTAAATCAGATTTTGTTTTTGCTACAGCAATAAAATTGTATGCAATTAATGACTGCTAGTGGTAGTCCAAATCAATCAGAAAAAATTGCTTCAGGAGTTTGATTTTAACCAATTTTCTGGGATGATTTTTAATAATCTATAGACTGGAATATTTTGAAGAAAACCAGGATGGAAACGCCTCACATTTCTGGATTATTTAATATTTTGTATTAACTTGTTATGCCAATAAAGGTCTATGCAAGTAAGTATTAACTTAGTCTGGTACCTTAGCTTTTCTATGATCATTTTCCAACACTTTAGAATACAAAGCTGTATTTTACAATCTTGCATCAACCCATAAAATCTTTTTCAAGCAGAATTTTGAGATGACATTAAGAAGTAACAGAAAAAATGCTGTTCAATTTCCAAGTGACTTTCTGTCACTAAAATGTTCAGAGATTTGTATTACATTGTCAGTTTCAATTGTCACTGAATCTCTGTACCTTTCATTTGACTTAAGCAATGACGGGAGCAATCTTAAGCAGTTTTACTCAGAAGTAAATCTCATGTTACTGAATGGGGTTTACTTATAAGAAAGTGCCCCTAGGACTGCAGCCATAAGAAACTAAATGAGAAAAGAGAATTTGGGGGGATAAAATGTGTTCGGACTTTGTTCTTAGTCTAGGCTGGGTCGTTGGCTACCATCTGTTTCTCGCCAGTAGTAAAGAAGTTTGATGCAGTGAGTCCAGAATATATTGCAGGAGTCCAGATTAATGTCCAGATTACTTTAAAGAAGATATGTTTTAAATCCAGGTTCCTTTTGATCCATCTGACTTTCAGATAATTCAACAGTTCTCATATAAACCAGAAATGATGACTTTGTTGTCCTGAGTACTAAACAGTTTTGGATAACAGCTTTTCTTTCGTCTTTAATTTTTGTTGGGTTAAAAGATAAAATGTATATTCAGTTTCTTAATTTTTCAGAACTAACTGTTAGCCAGTATTGCATCCACAGGCACAAGTAGCCAGCCTGGTTATGGAAGGAAATGATTCAAAATTTCTAAAAGCAGCTGAATGGATCGAAGACATCTCATTTAGACCTATTTGCAAGATGACTCTTATCATGGACGACCAAGCCTTGCAATATGTTATCATTTATTTGAATGTTATCATTCTAGACTGTGCACATACAAATGCTGTTTGAGACATATTGGAGAAGTATTAATAAAACAGCTCTAAAGAAAAGTATTTTTTTTTCTCCCCAATGAGGAATTTTTATTGCATTTTTTATTAAAACTACAAACTATAACAGAAATAAGGGAGGGGCTAAGATCAAGTGTAGTATCTGTTCTTATCAGTTTAAAGAAAAGTATTATAAAATGAAAGAATCATACTCCCATGTCCTCTGCTTTCTCTTCTATTGGAGTATGTTCTAATGTGGAAAAATAAGGCTGCCTCTTGAGGTATTTAACAGTGATCACATTTACTAGATTATTGGTCTTTTAGTTGTTGGGAGGTACTCCACAAGTGCCTCACATTCTGATGTGAGGTGGGTCATGTGAGAAGGAATGAAAAAAACAAAGTAAACTAAGTCAGACATATGAAAATCAGGGTTCGTGTGGCTTAGTTGGGGTAGAAGGTAAGGAGGTACTCCACAAGTGCCTCACAATCTGATGTGAGGTGGGTCATGTGAGAGGGAATGAAAAAAACAAAGTAGACTAAGTCAGACATATGAAAATCAGGGTTCGTGTGGCTTAGTTGGGGTAGAAGGTATATCAAGAGACTGGGGGGAAATGTAGCAAGCTATTCAGCCTCTCCAGCTGTCCATGCTTGTATGGATAACTTATTTTGTACAGCTTATGTGTACAGAAGTCTATATTTACCTGAGTTTCTATTCCACTCCTTTGTAGGGATTTGTATGGCTTAACAGTTTCAAACACACACACATGCATATGTACACAAATCCAACAGTTTGGCAGTATTCAGGCATAGACTTTGAAAGCCTAACTAACTTTCTTGAGATCATGATCTGATAACAGTGAAGCTTTCACAGTAGAAAAGAGCAAGAGGGGGGTAGTAAGCATGGAGAAATCAGCACTGGTAATGGGACAGGAAACCTAAGTCTCAATTCAGTCCAAGAGGACTGAAGCTTTAGGTTTTGATCTAATTTAGTTCATAAGATTTCTTTGTGCTGTAATCTGCCTCGCTTGAGTAGTTATTTTATCCTGTGTGCAGAAGATACAACTGGAGTCTCTTCATGAACATGTGCACATATCACACCTAGTCCAACCATGCCTGCTATTGTCATTCGGCATCTGAAATCACTCCACTCCACTCTCCAAGATATAAGGACAGATGGATTCATATTCTAGCTGTATCTGAAGAAGTGAGCAGTGACTCACGAAAGCTCATACCCTAGTGTTTAAGGTGCTACTGAACTCTTGCTTTTTTCATGTGCAAATTGTGGATGATGAACTAAAGCCTCTATACCGTATGATAGCCATGCATTGTCAAAACACATTAGGCAGTTTTTGTTGGACTGGGATAGTTTTTAATGCTGACTGCACCTGGGGCTGTTTTGATTTGTAATTGTTGTTTCAGATGTTGTTTCAGGGGTTTTTTCTGTTATCAGTGGGGTTTGTTTGGGTCATTGTCATGTGTACATAATATAGTAATTTGATTTGATTGGATTGAGCTTGTCTGTGCTACCCTGTGTGTGCTCACAAGATTGGGATGGCACAGACAACAAGGGGTTTTTTTTCCATTTGGGTTAAAAATAAATAAATTCCTGATGCACATATATTTAGCACATTTAAAAGCAGGATATTTGCCATGCAGCTCATGGCTATCGTTTGGGCATTTTTACCCTGGTTTCAAACTTGGCCAGTGCTTTGCAGGGGGTATCATTTTGCATTTTGTGTGTGCCTGGAAGTCATGGTGACCTTTGGCGACTCCTACTGGGGCATGGAGGACATTCAGAAAAGTGGCTTGATAGCCTCCCTCTGCCTCCCAACCAATGCTCCTTCTAAGTTGTGGAGTCTCGTGAGCAAAAGTTCTACTTTGTAAGCTACTGGCATTAAAGCTGTGAGTGAGCAATTTGGCTACTGCATAAATTAGTTTTGTTCTGGTGCCATCTTTCCTGAGCTAAGACAAAAATGTGTGAGCTGGAGGCTAAAAACTGTGAGCTAGCTCACACTAACTCAGCTTAGGGGAACAATGGTCATGTGAGGTGGGTCATTTGAGAGGGAATGAAAAAAACAAAGCAGACTAAGTCAGACATGAAAATCAGGGTTCGTGTGGCTTAGTTGGGGTAGAAGGTGTATCAAGAGGCTGGGGGGAAATGTAGCAAGCTATTCAGCCTCTCCAGCTGTCCATGCTTGTATGGATAACTTATTTTGTACAGCTTATGTGTACAGAAGTCTATATTTACCTGAGTTTCTATTCCACTCCTTTGTAGGGATTTGCAGGGTTTAATGCATGCATATGTACACACACACACATGCATATGTACACAAATCCAACAGTTTGGCAGTATTCAGGCGTAGACTTTGAAAGCCTAACTAACTTTCTTGAGATCATGATCTGATAACAGTGAAGCTTTCACAGTAGAAAAGAGCAAGAGGGGTAGTAGGCACGGAGAAATCAGCACTGATAATGGGACAGGAAACCTAAGTCTCAATTCAGTCCAAGAGGACTGAAGCTTTAGGTTTTGATCTAATTTAGTTCATAAGATTTCTTTGTGCTGTAAATTTGCCTCGCTTGAGTAGTTATTTTATCCTGTGTGCAGAAGATACAACTGGAGTCTCTTCATGAACATGTGCACATATCACACCTAGTCCAACCATGCCTGCTATTGTAATTCGGCATCTGAAATCACTCCATGGTATACTTTGGAGATCTCCCATCCAAATACTTGCCAGGGTCGGCTCTGCTTAGCTTCTGAGATCTGACAAGATCAGGCTTGCCTGGGCTATCCAGGTCAGGGTGAACTTGGCCAGTGGTTTTGTGATGGCTTTGTTTGTCCTTGCCTGCACATAAATTGTGCTGAGAAGTACCAAGCCTTCCCCGCCTCTCTCTGCTCCGCATAGTGTGCTGCACAGATAACTGTGGGTTTGGTTGATGCCACTCAGCACCTCCCAGTGGACCTCACAGCTCAAGAATAGCCCATCATTGTATGATGCCACAGAGGTCTCACCAGTTCTTCCTACCTATCATCAGCAACCCATCCTATTGTGCCATCTCTAGCTATGGCTTAGCCAGTCCAAAGACAAGGCCTATTTATCCCAACTCTCCTGTGGCAACTCAAAGTAGGGGGGGAAAGGGTCCCCTAAAGTGCCAGTCACAGACAACTCAAAAATTCCTGCTTGTCCCTGTAGTCATCAGCTAATCCTGTGTTGCCTTTACCAAGGGAGGTTGGGTAAACAGCACATGGCAAATGCCTGCATGGGGAAGGAAGATGAAGATGTTCCATTGATATTTATTGTTGTGATTGTACAACAGAAAGAAGGCTCTCTCTGAAGTGTGTAAGACTCAAGGTCAAAACCAGCACCTTGAATTGTGGCTCTAGAGAGCCACAACAGATGCTGGATCACCAATGCATTGTCTGAGATCCACATGGCCAAAGAATAGCAGGAAGGAAGTTGGAATGTGACTGTATATTCTACTTACTTTTTCTTTCTAAATTGAGACAAATATTTATCTGTTTTCTATCTTTGAAAGATCTTGCTGGTATGCTTGATAGATAGTTGCAGAGCAGGGATATGAAAAATAAGAAAAGTCTTATTTCAGCTATCATTACTTTTCACTAAATTAATTTAAGATGTTTCAATTGTGTAACAGTTGAAGTCTAATGCGTAGCATTAATAACTGCAGCTCCAGCAGCCCCTTTGTTTTGATTGTTCTTATCCGCATTGTCCCTAAATGTAATCTTCCGGGATTTGAGAAGCCTTGTTTCCTGTTTTTATGAACACTCAACAGAGGTCATCAATCACCAGATGTATTTCATCTTGCTTGCTGTAGATAAGTTACACTCTTTACACAGTATAAGGATTTGTCAAGTATTCCTGTAATAAAGAGACAAATGAATGAGCAGCTTGGAAACGTAATATGTTCACGGATGAAAAATAGGCATTTCATAGTCTGCACAGCACTCTGCAGAGAGAACTTTAATATGTATAATAAAAAGCAAAACAAAAAACTGCCCTTCTGTAAATGTGATGCTCTCCAGCAGTCTCTGTGGACACATTTGCATGAAGGAATGTAATGTATGAACTAGGTAATCAACCGAGGTCCAGCTGCAGCTTCTGGCAGCCATTCAAACACACAACACACCCTTTTCTAAATGAGAGGTGGCTTGCTGCCGCAGGCAGAAGGATTCCTACCGAAATTCCCAGCATTGCCTTGATTGTAGATTTTTGCACAAGACCTAGCACAACAATACGACATCAATGACCACTGCTCAGTCAGAGTAGGCAGTACTGAAGTAAATGAATCAATGGTCAGTCTCAATGCGAAGCAACTTTCATAACGCGAAAGCAGAGGATTACCGAATTAACAGACGTGGTGGTAAATTAGCAAAATAAAACCTGTTCAGGCATGCAACTTTGGGATCTGAATTCACATCCAGCATCCTCATCTCTTTAAACCGAAGGATCATGACAGAAACAGAATTATTTTAAAGTTTTGTTTTTAAGGATGATAGTTCTGCTCAGCTTCTGGACTTTGGACAGTTAAATGTCTCACCCAGATTTATTTATTTACTTACTTATTTTGCTCCAGGTTGGATCCAGGCTAAATTTTCCGTTGGTAGAATGGAACTTCCCTGGCTCCTCACTCCCACTGCAGCCCACTGATCTTCACAGAATGCTGCTCTCAAGGGACATGGGAGGAGACTCTGAGGAACAACATGAAGAGGGTCTGCAGTGGGAAGAGGGAATTGATGGAAATTGCCCATTGGATGCAGTCCAGCTGTGTATTCGGAAGGGTTTCCAGTACAACAATACAGCCATAAAAGTTACATTAAGAAAAGATAAGCA